>NW_027488057.1:0-10672 GCF_050908995.1 Andrena cerasifolii | reverse complement strand
AAGGGGGGAGGTGTAACGTCCCACGATTTTTCTCGCGTTTCCTATTCCCAATTCCACTAGTAAACCTCAAAATCACTCCACTAAAGTCTATCAAACTCAACTCCTACCCCATCTCCTCAATCACCGATCACCTTGATGTTGCACCTTAGCGGTCAACAACACAGGATGATCAATACAAACCTCCACCTCGCTGATGTACCTTAGCGGTCCCCATCACGAGATGATCGTTTCAAAACCCTCTTCGCCTATTCGTCTTACAAGGCACGAATCATTCCCTCCAAAAACAAATTCAAACAAGTCCCTCATTACAAATCCCTCTTAAATCGAGACCAAGTCTCAACCCCCTCTTTACGACTCATGAAGTCCAAGCCACTCTAATAACCCCTTTCCCGTAAAACACCCGAAATCCATTCGATGAGTTGAGTATCTCTTTTCGCAGTCATAAAAACCCCAGAAACCTAATTGCGACGTATATTTTTGCTAAGTTCCGAATTATCTTATTAATGAAACTAGTCCCTTTGTCCGTTAGTATTGCGCGTGGCGTTCCATACTGCAATATAAGGTTAGTAACCAGTGCGTGAGCTATAGTTTCTGCTTTTATGTCCGGAACAGGGACAGCTATGCAATATTTTGTCAAATTATCTTGCATAGTTAGTATATGTTTGTTCCCGCTGGAAGTAGTGGGTAAAGGACCTACAGTGTCTAATGATACTTTAGAAAATGGCTCCAAAGGAGTGTCAGTGATTAACATTGGTTCACGAGTTTTAGTTCTTACTAATTTTTGATTCTGACAACTATTGCAAGTACGGATATAATTTTGAATATCGTTGCGCATACCTGGCCAATAAAATCGTTCTCGAATTCTGCAATATGTCTTTGTTAAACCCTTATGTCCTCCTACCAAACTTTCATGTAACTCTGAAATGATTTTCAGACGAAGTTCTTCCGGAGGTACCTGAGTGTTTCCGTAACAAAGGGCTATTTCGATATTGCTATCCTCAAATGTATTCCTTAATATTTCTATTAACGTACCTTGAGGTAATTCGTCCGTAAAGTCACCATTTTGTGAGATTCTTAGACCCTGTATATCTAGATCTAAAAGAATTTTCCTTAGGTTCTGTAGACCAAGTTCCAAATCCCGAGTAGAAATTTTATCAAAATGTTTCCTTTTTACGACTACGCTAAATATTCTATTTTTACCGCGTCTTGTTATTAGTATTTGTCCCACTCTGGGCTTTGCCTCTTTTAAGTCGTTCGCATTGATGATGCCTAGGTCGGAGAGCAATATACTCACTGGTGTAACAAGTTCACAATCGGACGAAATGAAATGTACATAGTTTGATCTGTAATACGTTAGATTTTGTCTCGTAGAAGTTACGATGTCTTTACTTTTGTATTGCTTGCTGCGAGATTCGAATTCTAGATCCGGAGGTATGTAATCAGCGTCCGAGATGTATATGGATGATGAATTTGAGATTTGTGGGAAGAGTTGTCTAGGAGTAGATTTTTGAACGATAGGTTGCCTACCTCCCTCCTTGGGAGTTCGATCAACCGTTGAATTTGGAAATGGTGTCGAAAGTGCTATAGGGTTTGGATCTACGGTCGGGGTAGGTAAGATTGAACTGTATCTAGGCCTGTTAACGATTGTGCTATCAGGCACTCTTGTTGCAGTTATTTCTAGTTCTGATTCTTCCGGAATATTTTTCAGCTGAGGTGTTTTACTGGCTGTTTCCTCACGCCTTGGATTTGGAATTTGACTACCTTTTTCAGAATCTCTAGCTTGTTGTAATAATTTTTCTATACGTCTATTTAACTCTTCGTCCCCAGTATCAACATCGTATGGATCCAAATCTTGTAATATTTCCTGTCTACATTCATCTAAAGTGTCTCCTTCAGAAAGGGCATCTAATAAAACTATTTCCTCTTCAAGTTCCTGTAATTGAGCGCTTTTATTTAATAATGATTTTTCAAATCTATTAAAAGACTCTTGTAGTTCTTCTAAATCTATAAATGTGGACTTCTGTTTGTTCTGATCATCTGTATCACTATCGCGAACTTCGGGTAAATTAATGGCAATAGTTTTCTCTACTTCGGACTCGCTCCCTTTTTCCCGCAATTCCGTACCGGCCACTGCACTTTGTGAATCTGGAATTTTAGGATTCTCCACCATCTGTTTAGGATGAAATCTCAGATTCGGCAGTGTACTCCTACGTTGACGGAATATGGGCGGATCTGACTGTTCGTCATCGGAATCGACGTCCTCTACTAGAGAAAGTTCTTTTGATCTACCTAATTCTTGTGTTTTTGATGGTCCCGGAGCTTCAGTAGCTTGAAACTTTGCTCGCGTTCTAGTTGCTATTGCACTGGTATCTAAAGGTACAGGTATCCTCGGTTTAGATATTGAACTTACTGGTCTCCCTAATCTTGGTTTTCCTGGTAAACTAGCTATTCTTTCCTTAGGTTCGGAAGCTTCAGATTCCGAAGATGTCGGGGTTCGTTTGCCCGTTGTGGAGGGTTTATTTATTGGTAATAATTTTGGGCAATCAGGTGCTAACTCCGACTTTGTATTATCAGAGGAATCGGATAAACTGAAATCATCAGACGAACATAGTTCATTTACTATGACTGGATTCCTTGATAAGACATCAGCATTTGTGTTTAATTTTCCTGCCTTATGAATAAATTCATACTCATAATCTCGCAATTTTAGTCGCCAGCGGATCAATCGTTGCCCTGGATCTTTTATTGAATTAATCCATCGTAGCGGTTCGTGATCACTGACTAGGGTAAATTTACGGCCATATAAATATGGTCTGAAGTGTAAAATGGCATAAAGGACTGCCAAACATTCCTTTTCTGTAGTGAAATAATTTTGTTCCGGTTTAGTTAAAATTCTCGAAAGGTATGCAACTGGCAAATCTTGACCATTTACTTCCTGACTGAGTACAGCGCCTATGGCATAGTCTGACGCATCTGTAGTTAAAGTGAACGGACTATTGAAATTTGGATACTGAAGTATGGGACTTTTACAAAGTGCTTTTCGTAATTCCAGAAATCCTTTCTTTTGTTCCTTTCCCCAAGTGAAAGTAGAATTTTCCTTCAACAAGTCTGACAGTGGTTTAGCTTTTTCTGCGAAGTTTTTGATAAAGCGTCTGTAATATCCTGCTAGACCTAGAAATTGCCTAATATTTTTCTGATTTTTTGGACCAGGGAAATTCTTTACTGCACTAATCTTCTTGGGATCCGGTTTTACACCTGAGTGACTAATAACATGTCCTAGGTAAGCAACTTCTATTTTGAGGAACTCGCACTTATCGGGTTGTAAAGTTAATTTAGCATCGGCCAAACGCATGAATAAACGACGAATTTTCTTTTCATGTTCTTCTAAATTTTTGGCATATACCACGATATCATCCAAATAAACGAAAACTTCTACACCCTGTAACCCGCGTAAGACTTGATCCATTAGCCTTTGAAAAGTCGCTGGAGCATTTTTGAGACCTTCCGGCATTCGGATGTATTCATAATGACCGTTTGGGGTTGTAAAGGCTGTTTTTTGTCTATCTTTAGGATCCATTTCAATTTGTTGAAATCCGCTTGCTAAGTCAAACGTAGAGAAATATCGGGCTTCACCTAAGTGATCCAGAATATCGGTAATGTTCGGTAATGGATATGCATCGCCAATGGTTTTCTCATTAAGATTACGGAAATCTATGACTATTCTCCATCTCAGATTGCCTTTAGAATCCGGTTTTTTAGGAACAATCCAAATGGGCGAATTATACGGTGAATTTGAAGGTGCTATTATTCCGTTATTTAGTTTATTACGAACCTGTTTTTCTATTTCATCTTTATGAACCGGAGGAAAACGATACTGTCGCGTATTCACAGGAACATCATCTACTGTGGGGATTCTATGTTTAATGTATGAGGTACATGGTAATTTATCGCAAGGCAAGTGGAATCGTTCTGGAAATTCTTTAATGATTTTAATTACATGATCCCGTTCTTCTTCGTTCAAATGATCGAGACGCAATTTTTTTATGATTTCTAAAACTCTGTCTTCCGCGATTGGCAAGGTCTCATCTTCTGTATCAGAATCGAAATAATTTTGTTCTTCTTCGGGGAAGTTATGGTACTCGAATGGTATTAATTCTTGTGGCGGAATTTCGACTTCGACATCCTTATCCGTCGTATTAACGGCAAAGACGTGACATGCGCCTTGGTCATTTACAGACACAACAGCTTCACCAATGTACAAACCATCTATAGTTTCAATTTTAGGTAGATATCCCTCTTTTAAATCATGATTCGTAACGTCAATGGCAACCGCTTTTCTAGTACGTGCTTTTAAATACAAAAGTCGGGGTTCTACACTACGAGGTACTGGATCATGGCCAATAAAAGGTATGGGTTTAATAGGATCGCTTCGTGTTACCAATGTGTTATGGGCGAAGGAGATTTCAGCCTGCTCTTGTGTGAGATACTCTTTACCTAATATACCATCGCAACGCAGTACAAATGAAGATCTTACGACATGAAATTTTACGGGTTTGCCTAATAATGTAATTATTGTGGTACCTAAAGTCTCTGTCATATCCGGAGTTATTCCTGAGATAGCAACTGATTCATGAAGTGCGACTGAAACATTTTCGTCAAGGGCGCTTAATTTGATTACGTTTATATCTGCTCCTGTATCTACGAGGAAATATGCACAACCCATATTCAGCTCTTTACCCATCATTTTTACTAGTGGGGATTCGGGTTTTTCTACCGTTGCAATTTTTCTTGGTTTGCTAGAAATTTTACTGTTGCATGACGCTCCTTTTCCGAATGACTCGACGTCGCGTCCGTCCGTCGGGTCATTTGTGCGTTTAAATGACCGGTTCTATCTTCGGGTTTAGTATTTCTATTATATGGAGAACTCGGTCTCGTTGATGAAGGAATAGGAGATGGAGATCTTGGTCTAGGCCCTTGAGAATACCTATCTCTTGCTGAACGTGGTGGTTCATTACTGTTTGTATTATAATGATCGTACGGGTAATAATTAGGATATGGCATTGGCGGATAGAAATAAGGCGAGTAGTACGGATGTGGAGGAAATCCCGGTGGATTGTAATAATGATTGTATGGTTCCCTGTTGCGTGATGGGGATTTTAAAATTCCTACTGGCGATCCGGTTACGTCAGGATTGGGACTCGGTGAACGTGTGCGATTCTCTTCTTCGTTTCGAATTGCATAATTTTGATAGCGAGGAGGGTTAATGGATTGGCGATTAGCGTAATCCTGATAGTAAGAATTCGATGATCTAGAATAGTTATTATTCTGATTAAATGATACTTTCTGGATTTCAATCGATGGTAATATTCCGGATTTCATTCGCGTTTCTATACGCGCTGCAAATTTTCTCGCATCGTCTAAAGTTTTAGGGTCACGCGCATCTACTGAGCGCGCTATTTCATCTGGAAGTCCGCGAATATAAGCTTCCAATCCGCATTCTTTTAATGGTAATAACATTTGTTCTGCATTATTCCCATAACTATCCTCTAACGCAACTCGAGCTCCGCTAATTAATATGTTTAATCTGTCATAAAAATCGCTAACTGATTCGTCCTTTTTCATCCGAATATTTTCTATTTCGTGTTGATAGTAAGGATAATTCTTGCCCGGTGCGAATCTACCCTTTAGATGTTTAATTAGTTCATTAACTGTAGTAAATGTTTTTCCATACGTGCTATCGCGAGCTGAACCCTTCAATTTTCCTAATACTGATTTTAGAAACGAGCCCTCTAATGCAGGAGGCACTAATGCTGCGCTATTTTGTACATCCTGTACAAAATCCTTAAGAGGAACGCCCTTCCCATCAAAGTACGGAATATTTAAAGTACTATTTTGAATAGTCAAGCACTCCGCCATGGAGGTCATCATTGCACTTGCGCCTTGCGACATCTTTAATTATTTGTAATAGGAACAAAACACCGCGCTACCACGACCACATTAACAATTGTGTAATTTTGTAAAATGGAAAAATTTTATAATTCTATCTGATTTCAATGAATATGAGCACCCAGGAATTATTGCAAGAGAATTCCTGGTATCCCACCGCTGCCACCAGATCTGTTACGTGCCGCGGCCTTTTTAGTGTTCGAGCGGCACGATTTTTAGACGCAATATCGATTAGGGGTATTCCACAGTCGTTAGACTATCAAGTATTGCTGGATTGAGTTTATGATTTAGAAAAAGCAAGGAGGCTCGCCGCAGTCGTAACAGTCGATTCTTTTAGTTGATAATTATTTAGGTACCTTCTCAGAAGGAGAAGGGGTAGATTTTGGGATCGTCGTTGCTCCAGTCCCATACGGGTCTTTTCAATGGAATCAGATAGGTAATTCACTAGTAGAGGTTGAGTATAAATAAAATTTTAATGTTGAATAACGGATGAAATCAAAAGAACATAACATAAATTATGGATATGATCGATCAACAATTGTATAAAGTTCAGGTACTAATATAATTGATTATAATTTCTGACTAGGGAAATCCCACAGTCGTTTGACTGTCAGAAATTATTAGTTAGATGCATTAAATTTTAACAGTGCCAAATAAGTGGTAAAGAAAAAGATAAGAAAGGGAACTCACCAGACAGTCGCAATAATATAAATGTTAATCTGCTTTTAAATTTGCTTTTTGAGTTTTGGAAAACTTTCTGGATCGCTGATAAACCTGAATCAGAAAGAAGGATTAGACGCGAAAACACACACACACACTTGATTTGAATTATAAATTGAAACGGAAATAATGTAAATTAAATTATTAACTGAGTAAGTTAAGCGAATAATTAGTTTTGAAAAGTTTAGGATTTGAATTGTTTCGCAAAGTTGAGTCTTTCACGCGGTTACACAGTAGACCGGAGAACTCTAGCTCTATAAGACTTCGCGGACCCAATGACACGCACCTCACGATTTATCGTCACAGAGTGTCGCAGCTTCACGCTCTCGGCAGCGACCACAGTGGGTCCGTACCGAAAATGCTTACGCTGCATTTTATCGCTCGGCCGCGTTACCATGGGCCCGTCTACTTAACGAGGCGGTGTGTGTGTGCGTTTTCACGTCCATCCATCAGACTCCCGATTCAAATATATGATCAATCTTTACGGAATATTCGTACTCACAGGAAAACATGACGTCTCACATACAATTTCGCACAGCTAAAGGTCCTCCCTTAATGTTCATGATTTCATATACACAATTTCTGACTAGGGGAATCCCACAGTCGGTTGAATATCAAAAATTGTGTTGGGTATTCAAATTTTAACAACAATTTTTAATTAATTACTAATTCACACATGCGACAAGATCGTGGGAAGGCGCGGTTCCTTGCACCGGATGTAGAGCATACAATTTCGTCAGTCTTCTAAGAAATGATCCAGTCTGCGCATTCCCGCTGTAGCCGTTACTGATTATGTTACAATGTTTAACGCGACGGTCAGAGGTGTGCTCAACGAGGGTTCTCCCACAATGCTGCAAAGCATTGTTGAAACGCACCCCTGCCGCTTACATAAAACGGATTCGGCACAGAAGGAGAATCACTGGGTCTTTCCGAACGCGACTCTCTGGTGAGTACGCCGCTGCGTCAGCACCGCCTTATCTGTATCGCGGGACGGCAGTACGTTGAGACGACACGTTCCAAGAAAAGGGGTTTTTGTTCTATCAAAAATATTATTAATTAATAGGCAGGAGTATGATCAATGAGGGTTTCCCTATAACGCTAGGCGTTGTTGATGCATACCCTGACTTAAAAGAAAAATTTTACGTTCCGAACGTAACAGATATAAGCAAATGAGATTATTATAGAAGCAATAAGCGTTGCTAATATGAAATATAAATGATCGCAATAAGCTTTAGAATGCAATATAACGTGGAATACAATAAGAATAGTAATGCAAAAATATATATACACAAAGAAAGCATTAATGAGAATATATAGGTAATAAACGTTAGTAATACAAAATAATGAAGGTTCGCAATAAGCTTTGATAGACAAAAATAATAATAGTCAATGGTATGAAGATGAATAACAATATTAATAATTATAATTGCTTACGGTAGTTGCCGTAGAGCACTGATTTGAACACTTTTGGAATCATCCAATTATAAACTTTTCGTAATATAATTTAGTTGTTCACGGACTTTCGTGACAGAAAAATGATCGCTCTGGCCTCTCAGGACCTCGTATTTATAAGATTTTACAGGAGTATTGCGGGGGGTACGCGCGGTAAAGACCTTGACATATTTAAGAAATAAGTCGTAGTAGGACTTCCGGGGTTTTTATAAACGGTACGTCTATTAATAGACATATTTATGTCACGTACGCCAAATATACGTCGCAATTAGGTTTCTGGAGTTTTTATGACTGCGAAAAGAGATACTCAACTCGTCGTATGGATTTCGGGTGTTTTATAGGAAAGGGGTTAGATTGGCTTGGACTCTGTGAGTCGTAAAGAGGGGATTGAGACGTGGTCTCGATTTAAGAGGGTTTTTGTAACGATGGACTTGTTTGAATTCGTTTTAAAGGGAAGGATTCGTGCCCCATGTGGCGAATAGGCGAAGGGGTTTTGTAACGATTATCTCGCGTTGGGGACCACTAAGGTACAACATCAAGGTGATCGACGATTGAGGAGATGGGGTAAGAGTTGAGTTTCAGGGACTTCGGTGGAGTGGTTTTGAGGTTTAATAATAGATTTTGGAATAGGACCGCGCGAAAAATAGTGGGACGTCACAAATGCATTAAAGAAAAATTAAATAAACAAAGATTTTAAGCCAAATTAAAAAAAAAATTAAAAATTTAAGAAAAATTAAAAAAAATAAACAAATAAATAAATAAAATAATAAGAATAAATGAATTAAACAAAAAATTAAATAAACAAAAATCTTAAGAATAATTAAAAATATTAAAAATAAAAATAAAATTCAAGATGAATAAACAAATAAAATAATAATAATAAATGGATTAAAGAAAAAATTAAATAAACAAAAATAAAAAAAAAATTTAATAATTTTATAAGAATTTTAAAAATTGAAAAAAAAAACAAAATTAAGAAAATTTTTTTAAAAAAAACTAAATAAATTTTTTTTTTAATTTTTTAGAAAATTTAAAAAATATAAAAAATAAGAAATATATTTAAAGATAAATAAATAAATAAAATAGTAGTAATAAATGATTTAAAGAAAAAATTAAATAAATTTTTTTTCTTAAAAATTAAAAAAAATTTAAAAATTGAAACAGAAATTATGAAAAAAAATTTTAAAAAAATTTAAAAAAAAATAAAAAAGAATTAAAAACAAAATTTAAAAAATTTAAAACAATTAAAAAAATAAAATTTTAAAAATTAAAGTAAAAAAAATAAAAAGTAAAAATAAAAAGAATAAATAAGTAATTAAGAAAATAATAAATAATTTTTTTTTTAAATTTTAAAAAGAAAATTTTAAGAAATTTAAAAAAAAATTAAAAAATTAAAAAAAAATTAAATTTTCTTAAAAATTAAAAAAAAAATAAAAATTGAAAAAGAAATTATGAAAAAAATTTTTAAAAAAGTTTAAAATTTTTTTTTAAGAAGTCTAAAAAAAATTAAAAAATTAAAAAAAATTAAAGTAAAAAAATAAATAATAAATAAAAATTTAAAAAAATAAATAAAAAAAATTACAAAATATTTTTAAAAAAAATTTAAAAATTTTAAAAAATTAAAAACAATTTAAAAAAATTATAAAAAAAATTTAATTTTTTTTTAAAAAATTATAAAAATAAAAATAAATTTAAAGATAAATAAATAAATATAATAATAATAATAAATGCATTAAAGAAAAATTAAATAAACAAAGATTTTAAGCAAAATTAAAAAACAATTTAAAATCTTAAAAAAAATGCAAAAATTTAAGAAAAATTAAAAAAATAAACATAAATAAATAAATAAAATAATAATAATAAATGAATTAAAGAAAAAATTAAATAAACAAAAATTTTAAGAATAATTAAAAAAATTAAAATAAAATAAAATTCAAGATGAAATAAACAAATAAAATCATAATAATAAATGGATTAAAGAAAAAATTAAATAACCAAATATTTAAAAAAAAATTTATAAGAATTTTAAAAATTGAAAAAAAATTAAGAAAATTTAATAAAAAAAACTAAATAAATTTTTTTTTAATTATTTAGAAAATTTATGAAATATAAAAAATAAGAAATATATTTAAAGATAAATAAATAAATAAAATAGTAGTAATAAATGAATTAAAGAAAAAATTAAATAATTTTTTTTCCTTATAAATTAAAAAAATTTAAAAATTGAAAAAGAAATTATGAAAAAAATTTTTAAAAAATTTTTAAAAAACATTTTTAAAAAATAAAAAAGAATTAAAAACAAAATTTAAAAAATTTAAAACAATTAAAAAATAAATTTTAAAATTTAAGTAAAAAAAATAAAAAGTAAAAATAAAAAAAATAAATAAGTAATTAAGAAAATAATAAATATTTTTTTTTAAATTTTGAGAAAATTTTTTTAAGAAATTTTAAAAAAATTTAAAAATTAAAAAAAAATTAAAAATTTCTTAAAAATTAAAAAAAAATTTAAAAATTGAAAAAGAAATTATGAAAAAGAATTTAAAAAGTTTAAAAT
>NW_027488056.1:0-10714 GCF_050908995.1 Andrena cerasifolii | reverse complement strand
TATTGAAAAACCGATATTGCAAAACCGATATTGAAAAACGGAATATTGAAAAACTGATATTTGAAAACCGATATTGAAAAACCGATATTGAAAAACCGATATTGAAAAACTGATATTGAAACCGATATTAGAACCGATATTGAAAAACCGATATTGAAAAACCGATATTGAAAAACCGATATTGAAAAACCGATATTGAGAAACCGATATTGAAAACCGATATTGAAAAACCAATATTGAAAAACCGATATTGAAAAACTGATATCGAAAAACTGATATTGCAAAACCGATATTGAAAAACGAATATTGAGACCGATATTAGAACCGATATTGAAAAACCGATATTGAAAAACCGATATTGAAAAACCGATATTGAAAAACCGATATTGAAAAACCGATATTGAAAAACCGATATTGAAAAACCGATATTGAAAAACTGATATTTGAAAACCGATAATGAAAAACCGATATTGAAACCGATATTAGAACCGATATTGAAAAACCGATATTGAAAAACCGATATTGAATAACCAATATTGAAAAACCGATATTGAATAACCGATATTGAAAAACTGTTATCGAAAAACTGATATTGCAAAACCGATATTGAAACAGCGATATTGAAAAACCGATACTGAAACCGATATTAGAACCGATATTGAAAAACCGATATTGAAAAACCGATATTGAAAAACCGATATTGAAAAACCGATATTGAAAAACCAATATTGAAAAACCGATATTGAAAAACGGATATCGAAAAACTGATATTGCAAAACCGATATTGAAAAACCGATATTGAAAAACCGATATTGAAAAACCAATATTGAAAAACCGATATTGAAAAACGGATATCGAAAAACTGATATTGCAAAACCGATATTGAAAAACCGATATTGAAAAACTGATATTTGAAAACCGATAATGAAAAACCGATATTGAAACCGATATTAGAACCGATATTGAAAAACCGATGTTGAAAAACTGATATCGAAAAACTGATATTGCAAAACCGATATTGAAACAGCGATATTGAAAAACCGATACTGAAACCGATATTGAAAAACCGATATTGAAAAACTGATATTTGAAAACCGATATTGAAAAACCGATACTGAAACCGATATTGAAAAACCGATATTGAAAAACTGATATTTGAAAACCGATATTGAAAAACCGATATTGCAAAACCGATATTGAAAAACAGAATATTGAAAAACTGATATTTGAAAACCGATATTGAAAAACCGATATTGAAACCGATATTAGAACCGATATTGAAACCGATATTAGAACCGATATTGAAAAACCGATATTGAAAAACTGATATCGAAAAACCGATATCGAAAAACTGATATTGCAAAACTGATATTGCAAAACCGATATTGAAAAACCGATATTGAAAAACCGATATTGAAAAACCAATATTGAAAAACCGATATTGAAAAACGGATATCGAAAAACTGATATTGCAAAACCGATATTGAAAAACCGATATTGAAAAACTGATATTTGAAAACCGATATTGAAAAACCGATATTGAAACCGATATTAGAACCGATATTGAAACCGATATTGTAAAACCGATACTGAAACCGATATTAGAACCGATATTGAAAAACCGATATTGAAAAACCGATATTGAAAAACCGATATTGAAAATCCGATATTGAAAACCGATATTGAAAAACTGATATTGAAACAGCGATATTGAAAAACCGATACTGAAACCGATATTAGAACCGATATTGAAAAACCGATATTGAAAAACTGATATTTGAAAACCGATATTGAAAAACCGATATTGAAACCGATATTAGAACCGATATTGAAACCGATATTGTAAAACCGATACTGAAACCGATATTAGAACCGATATTGAAAAACCGATATTGAAAAAACCGATATTGAAAAACCGATATTGAAAATCCGATATTGAAAAACCGATATTGAAAAACTGATATTGAAACAGCGATATTGAAAAACCGATACTGAAACCGATATTAGACCGATATTGAAAAACCGATATTGAAAAACCGATATTGAAAAACCGATATTGAAAAACCGATATTGAAAAACTGATATTTGAAAACCGATATTGAAAAACCGATATTGAAACCGATATTAGAACCGATATTGAAACCGATATTAGAACCGATATTGAAAAACCGATATTGAAAAACCAATATTGAAAAACCGATATTGAAAAACGGATATCGAAAAACTGATATTGCAAAACCGATATTGAAAAACCGATATTGAAAAACTGATATTTGAAAACCGATATTGAAAAACCGATATTGAAACCGATATTAGAACCGATATTGAAACCGATATTAGAACCGATATTGAATAACCGATATTGAAAAACTGATATCGAAAAACCGATATCGAAAAACTGATATTGCAAAACTGATATTGCAAAACCGATATTGAAAAACCGATATTGAAAAACCGATATTGAAAAAACAATATTGAAAAACCGATATTGAAAAACGGATATCGAAAAACTGATATTGCAAAACCGATATTGAAAAACCGATATTGAAAAACTGATATTTGAAAACCGATATTGAAAAACCGATATTGAAACCGATATTAGAACCGATATTGAAACCGATATTGTAAAACCGATACTGAAACCGATATTAGAACCGATATTGAAAAACCGATATTAGAACCGATATTGAAAAACCGATATTGAAAAACCGATATTGAAAAACCGATATTGAAAATCCGATATTGAAAAACCGATATTGAAAAACTGATATTGAAACAGCGATATTGAAAAACCGATACTGAAACCGATATTAGAACCGATATTGAAAAACCGATATTGAAAAACCGATATTGAAAAACCGATATTGAAAAACCGATATTGAAAAACCGATATTGAAAAACCGATATTGAAAAACTGATATTTGAAAACCGATATTGAAAAACCGATATTGAAACCGATATTAGAACCGATATTGAAAAACCGATATTGAAAAACCGATATTGAAAAACCAATATTGAAAAACCGATATTGAAAAACGGATATCGAAAAACTGATATTGCAAAACCGATATTGAAAAACCGATATTGAAAAACCGATATTGAAAAACGGATATCGAAAAACTGATATTGCAAAACCGATATTGAAAAACCGATATTGAAAAACTGATATTTGAAAACCGATATTGAAAAACCGATATTGAAACCGATATTAGAACCGATATTGATACCGATATTAGAACCGATATTGAAAAACCGATATTGAAAAACCGATATTGAAAAACCGATATTGAAAAACCGATATTGAAAAACTGATATTTGAAAACCGATATTGAAAAACCGATATTGAAACCGATATTAGAACCGATATTGAAAAACCGATATTGAAAAACCGATATTGAAAAACCAATATTGAAAAACCGATATTGAAAAACGGATATCGAAAAACTGATATTGCAAAACCGATATTGAAAAACCGATATTGAAAAACCGATATTGAAAAACCAATATTGAAAAACCGATATTGAAAAACGGATATCGAAAAACTGATATTGCAAAACCGATATTGAAAAACCGATATTGAAAAACTGATATTTGAAAACCGATATTGAAAAGCCGATATTGAAACCGATATTAGAACCGATATTGAAACCGATATTCGAACCGATATTGAAAAACCGATATTGAAAAACCGATATTGAAAAACCGATATTGTAAAACCGATATTCAAAACCGATATTGAAAAACCAATATTGAAAAACCGATATTGAAAAACTGATATCGAAAAACTGATATTGCAAAACCGATATTGAAAAACCGATACTGAAACCGAAATTAGAACCGATATTAGAACCGATATTGAAAAACCGATATTGAAAAACTGATATCGAAAAACCGATATCGAAAAACTGATATTGCAAAACTGATATTGCAAAACCGATATTGAAAAACCGATATTGAAAAACCGATATTGAAAAACCAATATTGAAAAACCGATATTGAAAAACTGATATCGAAAAACCGATATCGAAAAACTGATATTGCAAAACTGATATTGCAAAACCGATATTGAAAAACCGATATTGAAAAACCGATATTGAAAAACCAATATTGAAAAACCGATATTGAAAAACGGATATTGAAAAACCGATATTGAAACACCGATATTGAAAAACCGATATTGAAAAACTGATATTGAAACCGATATTAGAACCGATATTGAAAAACCGATATTGAAAAACCGATATTGAAAAACCGATATTGAAAAACCGATATTGAAAACCGATATTGAAAAACCAATATTGAAAAACCGATATTGAAAAACTGATATCGAAAAACTGATATTGCAAAACCGATATTGAAAAACGAATATTGAAACCGATATTAGAACCGATATTGAAAAACCGATATTGAAAAACCGATATTGAAAAACCGATATTGAAAAACCGATATTGAAAAACTGATATTTGAAAACCGATAATGAAAAACCGATATTGAAACCGATATTAGAACCGATATTGAAAAACCGATGTTGAAAAACTGATATCGAAAAACTGATATTGCAAAACCGATATTGAAACAGCGATATTGAAAAACCGATACTGAAACCGATATTGAAAAACCGATATTGAAAAACTGATATTTGAAAACCGATATTGAAAAACCGATATTGAAAAACCGATATTGAAAAACCGATATTGAAAAACCGATATTGAAAACCGATATTGAAAAACCAATATTGAAAAACCGATATTGAAAAACCGATATTGAAAAACCGATATTGAAAAACCGATATTGAAAAACTGATATTGAAACCGATATTAGAACCGATATTGAAAAACCGATATTGAAAAACTGATATTGAAAAACCGATATTGAGAAACCGATATTGAAAACCGATATTGAAAAACCAATATTGAAAAACCGATATTGAAAAACTGATATCGAAACACTGATATTGCAAAACCGATATTGAAAAACCAATATTGAAAAACCGATATTGAAAATCCGATATTGAAAAACTGATATCGAAAAACTGATATTGCAAAACCGATATTGAAAAACCGATACTGAAACCGATATTAGAACCGATATTGAAAAACCGATATTGAAAAACCGATATTGAAAAACCGATATTGAAAATCCGATATTGAAAAACCGATATTGAAAAACTGATATCGAAAAACTGATATTGCAAAACCGATATTGAAACCGATATTAGAAGCGATATTGAAAAAACGATATTGAAACCGAAATTAGAACCGATATTGAAACCGATATTAGAACCGATATTGAAAAACCGATATTGAAAAACCGATATTGAAAAACCGATATTGAAAAACCGATATTGAAAAACCGATATTGAAAAACTGATATTGAAACCGATATTAGAACCGATATTGAAAAACCGATATTGAAAAACTGATATTGAAAAACCGATATTGAGAAACCGATATTGAAAACCGATATTGAAAAACCAATATTGAAAAACCGATATTGAAAAACTGATATCGAAACACTGATATTGCAAAACCGATATTGAAAAACGAATATTGAAACCGATATTAGAACCGATATTGAAAAACCGATATTGAAAAACCGATATTGAAAAACCGATATTGAAAAACCGATATTGAAAAACCGATATTGAAAAACCGATATTGAAAAACCGATATTGAAAAACCGATATTGAAAAACCGATATTGAAAAACCGATATTGAAAAACTGATATTTGAAAACCGATATTGAAAAACCGATATTGAAACCGATATTAGAACCGATATTGAAACCGATATTAGAACCGATATTGAAAAACCGATATTGAAAAACTGATATCGAAAAACCGATATCGAAAAACTGATATTGCAAAACTGATATTGCAAAACCGATATTGAAAAACCGATATTGAAAAACCGATATTGAAAAACCGATATTGAAAAACCGATATTGAAAAACCGATATTGAAACACCGATATTGAAAAACCGATATTGAAAAACCGATATTGAAAAACCGATATTGAAACACCGATATTGAAAAACCGATATTGAAAAACTGATATTGAAACCGATATTAGAACCGATATTGAAAAACCGATATTGAAAAACCGATATTGAAAAACCGATATTGAAAAACCGATATTGAAAACCGATATTGAAAAACCAATATTGAAAAACCGATATTGAAAAACTGATATCGAAAAACTGATATTGCAAAACCGATATTGAAAAACGAATATTGAAACCGATATTAGAACCGATATTGAAAAACCGATATTGAAAAACCGATATTGAAAAACCGATATTGAAAAACTGATATTTGAAAACCGATAATGAAAAACCGATATTGAAAAACCGATGTTGAAAAACTGATATCGAAAAACTGATATTGCAAAACCGATATTGAAACAGCGATATTGAAAAACCGATACTGAAACCGATATTGAAAAACCGATATTGAAAAACTGATATTTGAAAACCGATATTGAAAAACCGATATTGAAAAACCGATATTGAAAAACCGATATTGAAAAACCGATATTGAAAACCGATATTGAAAAACCAATATTGAAAAACCGATATTGAAAAACTGATATCGAAAAACTGATATTGCAAAACCGATATTGAAAAACGAATATTGAAACCGATATTAGAACCGATATTGAAAAACCGATATTGAAAAACCGATATTGAAAAACCGATATTGAAAAACCGATATTGAAAAACCGATATTGCAAAACCGATATTGAAAAACGGAATATTGAAAAACTGATATTTGAAAACCGATATTGAAAAACCGATATTGAAAAACCGATATTGAAAAACTGATATTGAAACCGATATTAGAACCGATATTGAAAAACCGATATTGAAAAACCGATATTGAAAAACCGATATTGAAAAACCGATATTGAGAAACCGATATTGAAAACCGATATTGAAAAACCAATATTGAAAAACCGATATTGAAAAACTGATATCGAAAAACTGATATTGCAAAACCGATATTGAAAAACGAATATTGAGACCGATATTAGAACCGATATTGAAAAACCGATATTGAAAAACCGATATTGAAAAACCGATATTGAAAAACCGATATTGAAAAACCGATATTGAAAAACCGATATTGAAAAACCGATATTGAAAAACTGATATTTGAAAACCGATAATGAAAAACCGATATTGAAACCGATATTAGAACCGATATTGAAAAACCGATATTGAAAAACCGATATTGAATAACCAATATTGAAAAACCGATATTGAATAACCGATATTGAAAAACTGTTATCGAAAAACTGATATTGCAAAACCGATATTGAAACAGCGATATTGAAAAACCGATACTGAAACCGATATTAGAACCGATATTGAAAAACCGATATTGAAAAACCGATATTGAAAAACCGATATTGAAAAACCGATATTGAAAAACCAATATTGAAAAACCGATATTGAAAAACGGATATCGAAAAACTGATATTGCAAAACCGATATTGAAAAACCGATATTGAAAAACCGATATTGAAAAACCAATATTGAAAAACCGATATTGAAAAACGGATATCGAAAAACTGATATTGCAAAACCGATATTGAAAAACCGATATTGAAAAACTGATATTTGAAAACCGATAATGAAAAACCGATATTGAAACCGATATTAGAACCGATATTGAAAAACCGATGTTGAAAAACTGATATCGAAAAACTGATATTGCAAAACCGATATTGAAACAGCGATATTGAAAAACCGATACTGAAACCGATATTGAAAAACCGATATTGAAAAACTGATATTTGAAAACCGATATTGAAAAACCGATACTGAAACCGATATTGAAAAACCGATATTGAAAAACTGATATTTGAAAACCGATATTGAAAAACCGATATTGCAAAACCGATATTGAAAAACAGAATATTGAAAAACTGATATTTGAAAACCGATATTGAAAAACCGATATTGAAACCGATATTAGAACCGATATTGAAACCGATATTAGAACCGATATTGAAAAACCGATATTGAAAAACTGATATCGAAAAACCGATATCGAAAAACTGATATTGCAAAACTGATATTGCAAAACCGATATTGAAAAACCGATATTGAAAAACCGATATTGAAAAACCAATATTGAAAAACCGATATTGAAAAACGGATATCGAAAAACTGATATTGCAAAACCGATATTGAAAAACCGATATTGAAAAACTGATATTTGAAAACCGATATTGAAAAACCGATATTGAAACCGATATTAGAACCGATATTGAAACCGATATTGTAAAACCGATACTGAAACCGATATTAGAACCGATATTGAAAAACCGATATTGAAAAACCGATATTGAAAAACCGATATTGAAAATCCGATATTGAAAAACCGATATTGAAAAACTGATATTGAAACAGCGATATTGAAAAACCGATACTGAAACCGATATTAGAACCGATATTGAAAAACCGATATTGAAAAACTGATATTTGAAAACCGATATTGAAAAACCGATATTGAAACCGATATTAGAACCGATATTGAAACCGATATTGTAAAACCGATACTGAAACCGATATTAGAACCGATATTGAAAAACCGATATTGAAAAACCGATATTGAAAAACCGATATTGAAAATCCGATATTGAAAAACCGATATTGAAAAACTGATATTGAAACAGCGATATTGAAAAACCGATACTGAAACCGATATTAGAACCGATATTGAAAAACCGATATTGAAAAACCGATATTGAAAAACCGATATTGAAAAACCGATATTGAAAAACTGATATTTGAAAACCGATATTGAAAAACCGATATTGAAACCGATATTAGAACCGATATTGAAACCGATATTAGAACCGATATTGAAAAACCGATATTGAAAAACCAATATTGAAAAACCGATATTGAAAAACGGATATCGAAAAACTGATATTGCAAAACCGATATTGAAAAACCGATATTGAAAAACTGATATTTGAAAACCGATATTGAAAAACCGATATTGAAACCGATATTAGAACCGATATTGAAACCGATATTAGAACCGATATTGAATAACCGATATTGAAAAACTGATATCGAAAAACCGATATCGAAAAACTGATATTGCAAAACTGATATTGCAAAACCGATATTGAAAAACCGATATTGAAAAACCGATATTGAAAAAACAATATTGAAAAACCGATATTGAAAAACGGATATCGAAAAACTGATATTGCAAAACCGATATTGAAAAACCGATATTGAAAAACTGATATTTGAAAACCGATATTGAAAAACCGATATTGAAACCGATATTAGAACCGATATTGAAACCGATATTGTAAAACCGATACTGAAACCGATATTAGAACCGATATTGAAAAACCGATATTAGAACCGATATTGAAAAACCGATATTGAAAAACCGATATTGAAAAACCGATATTGAAAATCCGATATTGAAAAACCGATATTGAAAAACTGATATTGAAACAGCGATATTGAAAAACCGATACTGAAACCGATATTAGAACCGATATTGAAAAACCGATATTGAAAAACCGATATTGAAAAACCGATATTGAAAAACCGATATTGAAAAACCGATATTGAAAAACCGATATTGAAAAACTGATATTTGAAAACCGATATTGAAAAACCGATATTGAAACCGATATTAGAACCGATATTGAAAAACCGATATTGAAAAACCGATATTGAAAAACCAATATTGAAAAACCGATATTGAAAAACGGATATCGAAAAACTGATATTGCAAAACCGATATTGAAAAACCGATATTGAAAAACCGATATTGAAAAACGGATATCGAAAAACTGATATTGCAAAACCGATATTGAAAAACCGATATTGAAAAACTGATATTTGAAAACCGATATTGAAAAACCGATATTGAAACCGATATTAGAACCGATATTGATACCGATATTAGAACCGATATTGAAAAACCGATATTGAAAAACCGATATTGAAAAACCGATATTGAAAAACCGATATTGAAAAACTGATATTTGAAAACCGATATTGAAAAACCGATATTGAAACCGATATTAGAACCGATATTGAAAAACCGATATTGAAAAACCGATATTGAAAAACCAATATTGAAAAACCGATATTGAAAAACGGATATCGAAAAACTGATATTGCAAAACCGATATTGAAAAACCGATATTGAAAAACCGATATTGAAAAACCAATATTGAAAAACCGATATTGAAAAACGGATATCGAAAAACTGATATTGCAAAACCGATATTGAAAAACCGATATTGAAAAACTGATATTTGAAAACCGATATTGAAAAGCCGATATTGAAACCGATATTAGAACCGATATTGAAACCGATATTCGAACCGATATTGAAAAACCGATATTGAAAAACCGATATTGAAAAACCGATATTGTAAAACCGATATTCAAAACCGATATTGAAAAACCAATATTGAAAAACCGATATTGAAAAACTGATATCGAAAAACTGATATTGCAAAACCGATATTGAAAAACCGATACTGAAACCGAAATTAGAACCGATATTAGAACCGATATTGAAAAACCGATATTGAAAAACTGATATCGAAAAACCGATATCGAAAAACTGATATTGCAAAACTGATATTGCAAAACCGATATTGAAAAACCGATATTGAAAAACCGATATTGAAAAACCAATATTGAAAAACCGATATTGAAAAAC
>NW_027488055.1:0-10714 GCF_050908995.1 Andrena cerasifolii | reverse complement strand
TTGTTCGTTTGTTCGTTTGTTCGTTTGTTCGTTTGTTCGTTTGTTCGTTTGTTCGTTTGTTCGTTTGTTCGTTTGTTCGTTTGTTCGTTTGTTCGTTTGTTCGTTGGTTCGTTGGTTGGTCGGTTCGTCGGTTCGTTGGTTCGTTGGTTCGTTGGTTCGTTTGTTTCTTTGTTTCTTTCCTTCTTTGTTCGTTGGTTCGTTGGTTCGTTGGTTCGTTGGTTCGTTGGTTCGTTGGTACGTTGGTTCGTTTGTTTCTTTGTTTGTTTCTTTCTTTGTTAGTTTGTTCGTTTGTTCGTTTGTTCGTTTGTTCGTTTGTTCGTTTGTTCGTTTGTTCGTTTGTTCGTTTGTTCGTTTGTTCGTTTGTTCGTTGGTTCGTTGGTCCGTTGGTTCGTTGGTTCGTTTGTTTCTTTGTTTCTTTCCTTCTTTGTTCGTTGGTTCGTTGGTTCGTTGGTTCGTTTGTTCGTTTGTTCGTTTGTTCGTTTGTTCGTTTGTTCGTTTGTTCGTTTGTTCGTTTGTTCGTTTGTTCGTTGGTTCGTTGGTTCGTTGGTTCGTTGGTACGTTGGTTCGTTTGTTTCTTTGTTTGTTTCTTTCTTTGTTAGTTTGTTCGTTTGTTCGTTTCTTCGCTTGTTCGTTGGTTCGATGGTTCGTTAGTTCGTTGTTTCGTTGGTTCGTTGGTTCGTTTGTTCGTTTGTTCGTTTGTTCGTTTGTTCGTTTGTTCGTTTGTTCGTTTGTTCGTTTGTTCGTTTGTTCGTTGGTTCGTTGGTCCGTTGGTTCGTTGGTTCGTTTGTTTCTTTGTTTCTTTCCTTCTTTGTTCGTTGGTTCGTTGGTTCGTTGGTTCGTTTGTTCGTTTGTTCGTTTGTTCGTTTGTTCGTTTGTTCGTTTGTTCGTTTGTTCGTTTGTTCGTTTGTTCGTTGGTTCGTTGGTTCGTTGGTTCGTTGGTACGTTGGTTCGTTTGTTTCTTTGTTTGTTTCTTTCTTTGTTAGTTTGTTCGTTTGTTCGTTTCTTCGCTTGTTCGTTGGTTCGATGGTTCGTTAGTTCGTTGTTTCGTTGGTTCGTTGGTTCGTTGGTTCGTTGGTTCGTTGGTTCGTTGGTTCGTTGGTTCGTTGGTTCGTTGGTTGGTTTGTTTCTTTGTTTCTTTCTTTCTTTGTTCGTTTGTTCGTTGGTTCGTTGGTTCGTTGGTTCGTTGGTTCGTTGGTTCGTTGGTTCGCCGTTTCGTTGGTTCGTTTGTTTCGTTGTTTCTTTGTTTCTTTGTTCGTTTGTTTGTTCGTTTGTACGTTTGTTCGTTTGTTCGTTTGTTCGTTGGTTCGTTGTTTCGTTGGTTCGTTGGTTCGTTGGTTCTTTGGTTCGTTGGTTCGTTGGTTCGTTGGTTCGTTGGTTCGTTGGTTCGTTGGTTCGTTGGTTCGTTGGTTCGTTGGTTCGTTTGTTTCTTTGTTTCTTTCTTTCTTTGTTAGTTTGTTCGTTTGTTCGTTTGTTCGCTTGTTCGTTGGTTCGATGGTTCGTTGGTTCGTTGGTTCGTTGGTTCGTTGGTTCGTTGGTTCGTTGGTTCGTTGGTTCTTTGGTTCGTTGGTTCGTTGGTTCGTTGGTTCGTTGGTTCGTTGGTTCGTTGGTTCGTTGGTTCGTTGGTTCTTTGGTTCGTTGGTTCGTTGGTTCGTTGGTTCGTTGGTTCGTTGGTTCGTTGGTTCGTTGGTTCGTTGGTTCGTTGGTTCGTTTGTTTCTTTGTTTCTTTCTTTCTTTGTTAGTTTGTTCGTTTGTTCGTTTGTTCGCTTGTTCGTTGGTTCGATGGTTCGTTGGTTCGTTGGTTCGTTGGTTCGTTGGTTCGTTGGTTCGTTGGTTCGTTGCTTCGTTGGTTCGTTGGTTGGTTTGTTTCTTTGTTTCTTTCTTTCTTTGTTCGTTTGTTCGTTGGTTCGTTGGTTCGTTGGTTCGTTGGTTCGTTGGTTCGCCGTTTCGTTGGTTCGTTTGTTTCGTTGTTTCTTTGTTTCTTTGTTCGTTTGTTTGTTCGTTTGTACGTTTGTTCGTTGGTTCGTTGGTTCGTTGGTTCGTTGGTTCGTTGGTTCGTTGGTTGGTTTGTTTCATTGTTTCTTTCTTTCTTTGTTCGTTTGTTCGTTGGTTCGTTGGTTCGTTGGTTCGTTGGTTCGTTGCTTCGTTGGTTCGCCGTTTCGTTGGTTCGTTTGTTTCGTTGTTTCTTTGTTTCTTTGTTCGTTTGTTTGTTCGTTTGTACGTTTGTTCGTTTGTTTCTTTGTTTCTTTCTTTCTTTGTTCGTTTGTTCGTTGGTTCGTTGGTTCGTTGGTTCGTTGGTTCGTTGGTTCGTTGGTTCGCCGTTTCGTTGGTTCGTTTGTTTCGTTGTTTCTTTGTTTCTTTGTTCGTTTGTTTGTTCGTTTGTACGTTTGTTCGTTTGTTCGTTTGTTCGTTGGTTCGTTGTTTCGTTGGTTCGTTGGTTCGTTGGTTCTTTGGTTCGTTGGTTCGTTGGTTCGTTGGTTCGTTGGTTCGTTGGTTCGTTGGTTCGTTTGTTTCTTTGGTTCTTTCTTTCTTTGTTAGTTTGTTCGTTTGTTCGTTTGTTCGCTTGTTCGTTGGTTCGATGGTTCGTTGGTTCGTTGGTTCGTTGGTTCGTTGGTTCGTTGGATCGTTGGTTCGTTGGTTCGTTGGATCGTTGGTTCGTTGGTTCGTTGGTTCGTTTGTTTCTTTATTTCTTTGTTTCTTTGTTCGTTTGTTTGTTCGTTTGTTCGTTTGTTCGTTTGTTCGTTTGTTCGTTTGTTCGTTGGTTCGTTGGTTCGTTGGTTCGTTTGTTCGTTGCTTCGTTGCGTCGTTGGTTCGTTGGTTCGTTGGTTCGTTGGTTCGTTGGTTCGTTGGATCGTTGGTTCGTTGGTTCGTTGGATCGTTGGTTCGTTGGTTCGTTTGTTTCTTTGTTTCTTTCCTTCTTTGTTCGTTTGTTCGTTTGTTCATTTGTTCGTTTGTTCGTTTGTTCGTTTGTTCGTTTGTTCGTATGTTCGTTTGTTCGTTTGTTCGTTGGTTCGTTGGTTCGTTGGTTCGTTGGCTCGTTGGTTCGTTGGTACGTTGGTTCGTTGGTTCGTTGGTTCGTTGGCTCGTTGGTTCGTTGGTTCGTTGGTTCGTTGGTTCGTTGGTTCGTTGGTTCGTTGGTCCGTTGGTTCGTTGGTTCGTTTGTTTCTTTGTTTCTTTCCTTCTTTGTTCGTTGGTTCGTTGGTTCGTTGGTTCGTTGGTTCGTTGGTTCGTTGGTACGTTGGTTCGTTTGTTTCTTTGTTTGTTTCTTTCTTTGTTAGTTTGTTCGTTTGTTCGTTTGTTCGTTTGTTCGTTTGTTCGTTTGTTCGTTTGTTCGTTTGTTCGTTTGTTCGTTTGTTCGTTTGTTCGTTGGTTCGTTGGTCCGTTGGTTCGTTGGTTCGTTTGTTTCTTTGTTTCTTTCCTTCTTTGTTCGTTGGTTCGTTGGTTCGTTGGTTCGTTTGTTCGTTTGTTCGTTTGTTCGTTTGTTCGTTTGTTCGTTTGTTCGTTTGTTCGTTTGTTCGTTTGTTCGTTTGTTCGTTTGTTCGTTTGTTCGTTTGTTCGTTGGTTCGTTGGTTGGTCGGTTCGTCGGTTCGTTGGTTCGTTGGTTCGTTGGTTCGTTGGTTCGTTGGTTCGTTGGTTCGTTGGTTCGTTGGTTCGTTGGTTCGTTGGTTCGTTGGATCGTTGGTTCGTTGGTTCGTTGGTTCGTTGGTTCGTTGGTTCGTTGGTTCGTTGGTTCGTTGGTTCGTTGGTTCGTCGGTTCGTTGGTTCGTTGGTCCGTTGGTTCGTTGGTTCGTTTGTTTCTTTGTTTCTTTCCTTCTTTGTTCGTTTGTTCGTTTGTTCATTTGTTCGTTTGTTCGTTTGTTCGTTTGTTCGTATGTTCGTTTGTTCGTTTGTTCGTTGGTTCGTTGGTTCGTTGGTTCGTTGGCTCGTTGGTTCGTTGGTTCGTTGGTTCGTTGGCTCGTTGGTTCGTTGGTTCGTTGGTTCGTTGGTTCGTCGGTTCGTTGGTTCGTTGGTCCGTTGGTTCGTTGGTTCGTTTGTTTCTTTGTTTCTTTCCTTCTTTGTTCGTTTGTTCGTTTGTTCATTTGTTCGTTTGTTCGTTTGTTCGTTTGTTCGTTTGTTCGTATGTTCGTTTGTTCGTTTGTTCGTTGGTTCGTTGGTTCGTTGTTTCGTTGGCTCGTTGGTTCGTTGTTACGTTGGTTCGTTGGTTCGTTGGTTCGTTGGCTCGTTGGTTCGTTGGTTCGTTGGTTCGTTGGTTCGTTGGTTCGTTGGTTCGTTGGTCCGTTGGTTCGTTGGTTCGTTTGTTTCTTTGTTTCTTTCCTTCTTTGTTCGTTGGTTCGTTGGTTCGTTGGTTCGTTGGTTCGTTGGTTCGTTGGTACGTTGGTTCGTTTGTTTCTTTGTTTGTTTCTTTCTTTGTTAGTTTGTTCGTTTGTTCGTTTGTTCGCTTGTTCGTTGGTTCGATGGTTCGTTAGTTCGTTGTTTCGTTGGTTCGTTGGTTCGTTGGTTCGTTGGTTCGTTGGTTCGTTGGTTCGTTGGTTCGTTGCTTCGTTGGTTCGTTGGTTGGTTTGTTTCTTTGTTTCTTTCTTTCTTTGTTCGTTTGTTCGTTGGTTCGTTGGTTCGTTGGTTCGTTGGTTCGTTGGTTCGCCGTTTCGTTGGTTCGTTTGTTTCGTTGTTTCTTTGTTTCTTTGTTCGTTTGTTTGTTCGTTTGTACGTTTGTTCGTTTGTTCGTTTGTTCGTTGGTTCGTTGTTTCGTTGGTTCGTTGGATCGTTGGTTCTTTGGTTCGTTGGTTCGTTGGTTCGTTGGTTCGTTGGTTCGTTGGTTCGTTGGTTCGTTTGTTTCTTTGTTTCTTTCTTTCTTTGTTAGTTTGTTCGTTTGTTCGTTTGTTCGCTTGTTCGTTGGTTCGATGGTTCGTTGGTTCGTTGGTTCGTTGGTTCGTTGGTTCGTTGGTTCGTTGGTTCGTTGGTTCGTTGGTTCGTTGGTTCGTTAGTTCGTTGGTTCGTTGGTTCGTTGGTTCGTTGGTTCGTTGGTTCGTTGGTTCTTTGGTTCGTTGGTTCGTTGGTTCGTTGGTTCGTTGGTTCGTTGGTTCGTTGGTTCGTTTGTTTCTTTGTTTCTTTCTTTCTTTGTTAGTTTGTTCGTTTGTTCGTTTGTTCGCTTGTTCGTTGGTTCGATGGTTCGTTGGTTCGTTGGTTCGTTGGTTCGTTGGTTCGTTGGTTCGTTGGTTCGTTGCTTCGTTGGTTCGTTGGTTGGTTTGTTTCTTTGTTTCTTTCTTTCTTTGTTCGTTTGTTCGTTGGTTCGTTGGTTCGTTGGTTCGTTGGTTCGTTGGTTCGCCGTTTCGTTGGTTCGTTTGTTTCGTTGTTTCTTTGTTTCTTTGTTCGTTTGTTTGTTCGTTTGTACGTTTGTTCGTTGGTTCGTTGGTTCGTTGGTTCGTTGGTTCGTTGGTTGGTTTGTTTCTTTGTTTCTTTCTTTCTTTGTTCGTTTGTTCGTTGGTTCGTTGGTTCGTTGGTTCGTTGGTTCGCCGTTTCGTTGGTTCATTTGTTTCGTTGTTTCTTTGTTTCTTTGTTCGTTTGTTTGTTCGTTTGTACGTTTGTTCGTTTGTTTCTTTGTTTCTTTCTTTCTTTGTTCGTTTGTTCGTTGGTTCGTTGGTTCGTTGGTTCGTTGGTTCGTTGGTTCGCCGTTTCGTTGGTTCGTTTGTTTCGTTGTTTCTTTGTTTCTTTGTTCGTTTGTTTGTTCGTTTGTACGTTTGTTCGTTTGTTCGTTTGTTCGTTGGTTCGTTGTTTCGTTGGTTCGTTGGTTCGTTGGTTCTTTGGTTCGTTGGTTCGTTGGTTCGTTGGTTCGTTGGTTCGTTGGTTCGTTGGTTCGTTGGTTCGTTTGTTTCTTTGTTTCTTTCTTTCTTTGTTAGTTTGTTCGTTTGTTCGTTTGTTCGCTTGTTCGTTGGTTCGATGGTTCGTTGGTTCGTTGGTTCGTTGGTTCGTTGGTTCGTTGGTTCGTTGGTTCGTTGGTTCGTTGGTTCGTTGGTTCGTTGGATCGTTGGTTCGTTGGTTCGTTGGATCGTTGGTTCGTTGGTTCGTTTGTTTCTTTGTTTCTTTCCTTCTTTGTTCGTTTGTTCGTTTGTTCATTTGTTCGTTTGTTCGTTTGTTCGTTTGTTCGTTTGTTCGTATGTTCGTTTGTTCGTTTGTTCGTTGGTTCGTTGGTTCGTTGGTTCGTTGGTTCGCTTGTTCGTTGGTTCGATGGTTCGTTAGTTCGTTGTTTCGTTGGTTCGTTGGTTCGTTGGTTCGTTGGTTCGTTGGTTCGTTGGTTCGTTGGTTCGTTGCTTCGTTGGTTCGTTGGTTGGTTTGTTTCTTTGTTTCTTTCTTTCTTTGTTCGTTTGTTCGTTGGTTCGTTGGTTCGTTGGTTCGTTGGTTCGTTGGTTCGCCGTTTCGTTGGTTCGTTTGTTTCGTTGTTTCTTTGTTTCTTTGTTCGTTTGTTTGTTCGTTTGTACGTTTGTTCGTTTGTTCGTTTGTTCGTTTGTTCGTTGGTTCGTTGTTTCGTTGGTTCGTTGGTTCGTTGGTTCTTTGGTTCGTTGGTTCGTTGGTTCGTTTGTTCGTTGGTTCGTTTGTTTCTTTGTTTCTTTCTTTCTTTGTTAGTTTGTTCGTTTGTTCGTTTGTTCGCTTGTTCGTTGGTTCGATGGTTCGTTGGTTCGTTGGTTCGTTGGTTCGTTGGTTCGTTGGTTCGTTGGTTCGTTGGTTCGTTGGTTCGTTGGTTCGTTGGTTCGTTGGTTCGTTGGTTCGTTGGTTCGTTGGTTCGTTGGTTCTTTGGTTCGTTGGTTCGTTGGTTCGTTGGTTCGTTGGTTCGTTGGTTCGTTGGTTCGTTTGTTTCTTTGTTTCTTTCTTTCTTTGTTAGTTTGTTCGTTTGTTCGTTTGTTCGCTTGTTCGTTGGTTCGATGGTTCGTTGGTTCGTTGGTTCGTTGGTTCGTTGGTTCGTTGGTTCGTTGGTTCGTTGCTTCGTTGGTTCGTTGGTTGGTTTGTTTCTTTGTTTCTTTCTTTCTTTGTTCGTTTGTTCGTTGGTTCGTTGGTTCGTTGGTTCGTTGGTTCGTTGGTTCGCCGTTTCGTTGGTTCGTTTGTTTCGTTGTTTCTTTGTTTCTTTGTTCGTTTGTTTGTTCGTTTGTACGTTTGTTCGTTGGTTCGTTGGTTCGTTGGTTCGTTGGTTCGTTGGTTGGTTTGTTTCTTTGTTTCTTTCTTTCTTTGTTCGTTTGTTCGTTGGTTCGTTGGTTCGTTGGTTCGTTGGTTCGTTGGTTCGTTGGTTCGCCGTTTCGTTGGTTCGTTTGTTTCGTTGTTTCTTTGTTTCTTTGTTCGTTTGTTTGTTCGTTTGTACGTTTGTTCGTTTGTTTCTTTGTTTCTTTCTTTCTTTGTTCGTTTGTTCGTTGGTTCGTTGGTTCGTTGGTTCGTTGGTTCGTTGGTTCGTTGGTTCGCCGTTTCGTTGGTTCGTTTGTTTCGTTGTTTCTTTGTTTCTTTGTTCGTTTGTTTGTTCGTTTGTACGTTTGTTCGTTTGTTCGTTTGTTCGTTGGTTCGTTGTTTCGTTGGTTCGTTGGTTCGTTGGTTCTTTGGTTCGTTGGTTCGTTGGTTCGTTGGTTCGTTGGTTCGTTGGTTCGTTTGTTTCTTTGTTTCTTTCTTTCTTTGTTAGTTTGTTCGTTTGTTCGTTTGTTCGCTTGTTCGTTGGTTCGATGGTTCGTTGGTTCGTTGGTTCGTTGGTTCGTTGGTTCGTTGGTTCGTTGGTTCGTTGGTTCGTTGGTTCGTTGGTTCGTTGGATCGTTGGTTCGTTGGTTCTTTGGATCGTTGGTTCGTTGGTTCGTTGGTTCGTTTGTTTCTTTATTTCTTTGTTTCTTTGTTCGTTTGTTTGTTCGTTTGTTCGTTTGTTCGTTTGTTCGTTTGTTCGTTGGTTCGTTGGTTCGTTGGTTCGTTTGTTCGTTGCTTCGTTGCGTCGTTGGTTCGTTGGTTCGTTGGTTCGTTGGTTCGTTGGTTCGTTGGTTCGTTGGTTCGTTTGTTTCTTTGTTTCTTTCTTTCTTTGTTCGTTTGTTCGTTGGTTCGTTGGTTCGTTGGTTCGTTGGTTCGCCGTTTCGTTGGTTCCATGGTTCGTTGGTTCGTTGGTTCGTTGGTTCGTTGGTTCGTTGGTTCGTTGGTTCGTTGGTTCGTTGGTTCGTTGGTTCGTTGGTTCGTTGGTTCGTTGGTTGGTTTGTTTGTTTCTTTCTTTCTTTCTTTGTTCGTTTGTTCGTTGGTTCGTTGGTTCGTTGGTTCGTTGGTTCGTTGGATCGTTGGTTCGTTGGTTCGTTGGTTCGCCGTTTCGTTGGTTCGTTTGTTTCGTTGTTTCTTTGTTTCTTTGTTCGTTTGTTTCTTTGTTCGTTTGTTCGTTTGTTCGTTTGTTCGTTTGTTCGTTTGTTCGTTTGTTCGTTTGTTCGTTTGTTCGTTTGTTCGTTTGTTCGTTTGTTCGTTTGTTCGTTTGTTCGTTTGTTCGTTTGTTCGTTGGTTCGTTGGTTGGTCGGTTCGTCGGTTCGTTGGTTCGTTGGTTCGTTGGTTCGTTGGTTCGTTGGTTCGTTGGTTCGTTGGTTCGTTGGTTCGTTGGTTCGTTGGTTCGTTGGATCGTTGGTTCGTTGGTTCGTTGGTTCGTTGGTTCGTTGGTTCGTTGGTTCGTTGGTTCGTTTGTTTCTTTATTTCTTTGTTTCTTTGTTCGTTTGTTTGTTCGTTTGTTCGTTTGTTCGTTTGTTCGTTTGTTCGTTTGTTCGTTTGTTCGTTTGTTCGTTGGTTCGTTGGTTCGTTGGTTCGTTTGTTCGTTGCTTCGTTGCGTCGTTGGTTCGTTGGTTCGTTGGTTCGTTGGTTCGTTGGTTCGTTGGTTCGTTTGTTTCTTTGTTTCTTTCTTTCTTTGTTCGTTTGTTCGTTGGTTCGTTGGTTCGTTGGTTCGTTGGTTCGCCGTTTCGATGGTTCGATGGTTCGTTGGTTCGTTGGTTCGTTGGTTCGTTGGTTCGTTGGTTCGTTGGTTCGTTGGTTCGTTGGTTCGTTGGTTCGTTGGTTCGTTGGTTCGTTGGTTGGTTTGTTTGTTTGTTTCTTTCTTTCTTTGTTCGTTTGTTCGTTGGTTCGTTGGTTCGTTGGTTCGTTGGTTCGCCGTTTCGTTGGTTCGTTTGTTTCGTTGTTTCTTTGTTTCTTTGTTCGTTTGTTTGTTCGTTTGTACGTTTGTTCGTTTGTTCGTTTGTTCGTTTGTTCGTTGGTTCGTTGTTTCGTTGGTTCGTTGGTTCGTTGGTTCTTTGGTTCGTTGGTTCGTTGGTTCGTTGGTTCGTTGGTTCGTTGGTTCGTTTGTTTCTTTGTTTCTTTCTTTCTTTGTTAGTTTGTTCGTTTGTTCGTTTGTTCGTTTGTTCGTTTGTTCGTTTGTTGATTGGTTCGTTGGTTCGTTGGTTCGTTGGTTCGTTGGTTCGTTGGTTCGTTGGTTCGTTTGTTTCTTAGTTTCTTTCCTTCTTTGTTCGTTTGTTCGTTTGTTCATTTGTTCGTTTGTTCGTTTGTTCGTTTGTTCGTTTGTTCATTTGTTCGTTTGTTCGTTTGTTCGTTTGTTCGTTTGTTCGTTTGTTCGTTTGTTGGTTGGTTCGTTGGTTCGTTGGTTCGTTGGTTCGTTGGTTCGTTTGTTGGTTGGTTCGTTTGTTCGTTTGTTCGTTGGTACGTTGGTTCGTTGGTTCGTTGGTTCGTTGGTTCGTTGGTTCGTTGGTTCGTTGGTTCGTTGGTTCGTTGGTTCGTTGGTTCGTTGGTTCGTTGGTTCGTTGGTTCGTTGGTTCGTTGGTTCGTTGGTTCGTTGGTTCGTTGGTTCGTTGGTTCGTTGGTTCGTTTGTTTCTTTGTTTCTTTCTTTCTTTGTTAGTTTGTTCGTTTGTTCGTTTGTTCGCTTGTTCGTTGGTTCGATGGTTCGTTGGTTCGTTGGTTCGTTGCTTCGTTGGTTCGTTGGTTCGTTGGTTCGTTGGTTCGTTGGTTCGTTGGTTCGTTGGATCGTTGGTTCGTTGGTTCTTTGGATCGTTGGTTCGTTGGTTCGTTGGTTCGTTGGTTCGTTTGTTTCTTTATTTCTTTGTTTCTTTGTTCGTTTGTTTGTTCGTTTGTTCGTTTGTTCGTTTGTTCGTTTGTTCGTTGGTTCGTTGGTTCGTTGGTTCGTTTGTTCGTTGCTTCGTTGCGTCGTTGGTTCGTTGGTTCGTTGGTTCGTTGGTTCGTTGGTTCGTTGGTTCGTTGGTTCGTTTGTTTCTTTGTTTCTTTGTTTCTTTCTTTCTTTGTTCGTTTGTTCGTTGGTTCGTTGGTTCGTTGGTTCGTTGGTTCGCCGTTTCGTTGGTTCGATGGTTCGTTGGTTCGTTGGTTCGTTGGTTCGTTGGTTCGTTGGTTCGTTGGTTCGTTGGTTCGTTGGTTCGTTGGTTCGTTGGTTCGTTGGTTCGTTGGTTGGTTTGTTTGTTTGTTTCTTTCTTTCTTTGTTCGTTTGTTCGTTGGTTCGTTGGTTCGTTGGTTCGTTGGTTCGCCGTTTCGTTGGTTCGTTTGTTTCGTTGTTTCTTTGTTTCTTTGTTCGTTTGTTTGTTCGTTTGTACGTTTGTTCGTTTGTTCGTTTGTTCGTTTGTTCGTTGGTTCGTTGTTTCGTTGGTTCGTTGGTTCGTTGGTTCTTTGGTTCGTTGGTTCGTTTGTTCGTTTGTTCATTTGTTCGTTTGTTCGTTTGTTCGTTTGTTCGTTTGTTCATTT
>NW_027488054.1:0-10718 GCF_050908995.1 Andrena cerasifolii | reverse complement strand
TAGAAGAAAACACAAAAACATAAATAATATTTTTTTAAAAGAAATTGTTAAAAGATTAAAACAAAATTTAAAAAAAAAATTTTTTAATTTTTTTTTAAATTTATTAGAAAATTAAAAAAAAATTTAAAAAAATGAAAAAAAATTTAAAAAATGAAAAAAAGTTTTTTAAAAAAATTAAAAACAATGAAAAAAATTTAAAAAAATAAAAAAATTACAAGAAAATTAAAAAAAATTTAAATGAAAAATAATTAAAGAAAAGAAATTTTAAAATTATTTCTTAAAAATTAAAAAAAAACTTAAAAATTAAAAAAAAAATTTTTAAATTTTAAAGAAAAATTTAAAAAATTGAAAAAAATTTAGAAAAAAATTTTAAAAACATAAATAAAAAAAAATTTTAAAAATTGTTAAATTAAAACAAATTTTTTTAAAAAAAATTTTAAAAATTTTTAAAAAATTTAAAAAAAAATAAAAAAATTATAAGAAAATTAAAAAAAATTTAAATAAAAAAAAATAAAAAAATTTTTTTAAAAATTTTGTTAAAAAATTAAAACAAATTTTTTAAAAAAAATTAAAAAAAATTTTAAAAAATTTAAAAAAATTTAAAAAAAAATAAAAAAATTTAAAAAAAATAAAAAAATTATAAGAAAATTAAAAAAAAAATTTAAAAATTAAAAAAAATTTATAAGAATATTAAAAAAAAATTAAAAATTTAAAAAAATTTTTTTTTAAAAATTAAAATTTTTTTTTAAATTAAAAAAAAATATAAAAAATTAAAATAAAAAATTTTAATATACAAAAAAAATTTTAAATAAAAAAATATACAAAAATTTAGAAGAAAAATAAAAAAATAAACAAATAAAAATTTTAAAAAATAAAAAAAAATTTAAAAAGTTTTTTAAAAAATTTAAAAAAAATGAAAAAAAATTTTAAAAAATGAAAAAAATTTTTAAAAAAATTGAAAAGAATGAAAAAAATTAAAAAAAATGAAAAAGTTAAAAAATATAGAAATTTTTTTTAAAAAAAAATAAAAAAAAAATTTAAAAAAAAATAAAAAAAATTTTAATAAATTAAAAAAAAATAAAAAATTTAAAAAAAAACAAAAAAAATTTTAAAAAAATTTTGAAAAATTAAAAAAAATTAAAAACAAGAAAAAAAATTTAAAAACATAAATAAAAAAATTAAAAAAAATTGTTAAAAAATTAAAACAAATTTTAAAAAAAAAAATTTTAATTTTTTTAAAAATTTAAAAAAAATTGAACAAAATGAAAATTTTTTAAAAAAATTAAAAAAATTAAAAAATATAGAAAAAAATTTAAAAAAAAATTAATAAAAAATTTAAAAAAATTAAAAAAAAATTTTAAAAAAATTTGTTAAAAAATTAAAACAATTTTTTTTAAAAAAATAAAAAAATTTTTAAAAAATTTAAAAAAATAAAAAAAAATAAAAAGTTTAAAAAAAAACAAAAAAAAATTTTAAAAAATTTTGAAAAAATAAAAAAAAATTAAAAACAAGAAAAAAAATTTAAAAACATAAATAAAAAAATTAAAAAAAATTGTTAAAAAATTAAAACAAATTTTAAAAAAAAAATTTTTAATTTTTTTAAAAATTTAAAAAAAATTGAACAAAATGAAAAATTTTTAAAAAAATTAAAAAAATTAAAAAATATAGAAAAAAATTTTAAAAAAAAATTAATAAAAAATTTAAGAAAAATAAAAAAAAATTTTAAAAAAATTTGTTAAAAAATTAAAACAATTTTTTTTAAAAAAATAAAAAAATTTTTAAAAAATTTAAAAAAATAAAAAAAATATAAGAAAATTAAAAACAAATTAAATTTAAAAAAATTAAAAAAAAATTTTTAAAATTAAATAAAAAATTTAAAAATGAAAGAAAAATAAAAAATGTAGAAACAATTCAAAAACATAAATAATATTTTTTAAAAGAAATTGTTAAAAAATTAAAACAAAATTTAAAAAATTTTTTTTTTAAATTTTAAAAAAAATTTATAAGAAAATTAAAAAAAATTGTAAAAAAATGAAAAAAATTTTAAAAAATGAAAAAAAGTTTTTTAAAAAAATTGAAAAGAATGAAAAAAATTTTTAAAAAATGAAAAAGTTAAAAAATATAGAAAATTTTTTTTTTAAAATATTTAAAAAAATTAAAATAAAAAAATTTAAATACAAAAAAAATTTTAAATAAAAAAAATATACAAAGATTTAGATGAAAATTAAAAAAAATAAACAAATAAAAATTTTAAAAAATAAAAAAAAATTTTAAAAAATAAAAAAATTATAAGAAAATTAAAAAAAAAATTTTAAAAAATTAAAAAAAAATTTAAAATTAAAAAAAAATTAAAAATGAAAAAAATTAAAAAATGTAGAAGAAAACACAAAAACATAAATAATATTTTTTTAAAAGAAATTGTTAAAAGATTAAAACAAAATTTAAAAAAAAAATTTTTTAATTTTTTTTTAAATTTATTAGAAAATTAAAAAAAAATTTAAAAAAATGAAAAAAAATTTAAAAAAATGAAAAAAAGTTTTTTAAAAAAATTAAAAACAATGAAAAAAATTTAAAAAAAATAAAAAAATTACAAGAAAATTAAAAAAAATTTAAATGAAAAATAATTAAAGAAAAGAAATTTTAAAATTATTTCTTAAAAATTAAAAAAAAACTTAAAAATTAAAAAAAAAATTTTTAAATTTTAAAGAAAAATTTAAAAAATTGAAAAAAATTTAGAAAAAAATTTTAAAAACATAAATAAAAAAAAATTTTAAAAATTGTTAAATTAAAACAAATTTTTTTAAAAAAAATTTTAAAAATTTTTAAAAAATTTAAAAAAAAATAAAAAAATTATAAGAAAATTAAAAAAAATTTAAATAAAAAAAAAATAAAAAATTTTTTTTAAAAATTTTGTTAAAAAATTAAAACAAATTTTTTAAAAAAAATTAAAAAAAATTTTAAAAAATTTAAAAAAATTTAAAAAAAAATAAAAAAATTTAAAAAAAATAAAAAAATTATAAGAAAATTAAAAAAAAAATTTAAAAATTAAAAAAAATTTATAAGAATATTAAAAAAAAATTAAAAATTTAAAAAAATTTTTTTTTTAAAAATTAAAATTTTTTTTTAAATTAAAAAAAAATATAAAAAATTAAAATAAAAAATTTTAATATACAAAAAAAATTTTAAATAAAAAAATATACAAAAATTTAGAAGAAAAATAAAAAAATAAACAAATAAAAATTTTAAAAAATAAAAAAAAATTTAAAAAGTTTTTTAAAAAATTTAAAAAAAATGAAAAAAAATTTTAAAAAATGAAAAAAATTTTTAAAAAAATTGAAAAGAATGAAAAAAATTAAAAAAAATGAAAAAGTTAAAAAATATAGAAATTTTTTTTAAAAAAAATAAAAAAAAAATTTAAAAAAAAATAAAAAAAAATTTTAATAAATTAAAAAAAAATAAAAAATTTAAAAAAAAACAAAAAAAATTTTAAAAAAATTTTGAAAAATTAAAAAAAATTAAAAACAAGAAAAAAAATTTAAAAACATAAATAAAAAAATTAAAAAAAATTGTTAAAAAATTAAAACAAATTTTAAAAAAAAAAATTTTAATTTTTTTAAAAATTTAAAAAAAATTGAACAAAATGAAAATTTTTTAAAAAAATTAAAAAAATTAAAAAATATAGAAAAAAATTTAAAAAAAAATTAATAAAAAATTTAAAAAAATTAAAAAAAAATTTTAAAAAAATTTGTTAAAAAATTAAAACAATTTTTTTTAAAAAAAATAAAAAAATTTTTAAAAAATTTAAAAAAATAAAAAAAAATAAAAAGTTTAAAAAAAAACAAAAAAAAATTTTAAAAAATTTTGAAAAAATAAAAAAAAATTAAAAACAAGAAAAAAAATTTAAAAACATAAATAAAAAAATTAAAAAAAATTGTTAAAAAATTAAAACAAATTTTAAAAAAAAAATTTTTAATTTTTTTAAAAATTTAAAAAAAATTGAACAAAATGAAAAATTTTTAAAAAAATTAAAAAAATTAAAAAATATAGAAAAAAATTTTAAAAAAAAATTAATAAAAAATTTAAGAAAAATAAAAAAAAATTTTAAAAAAATTTGTTAAAAAATTAAAACAATTTTTTTTAAAAAAAATAAAAAAATTTTTAAAAAATTTAAAAAAATAAAAAAAATATAAGAAAATTAAAAACAAATTAAATTTAAAAAAATTAAAAAAAAATTTTTAAAATTAAATAAAAAATTTAAAAATGAAAGAAAAATAAAAAATGTAGAAACAATTCAAAAACATAAATAATATTTTTTAAAAGAAATTGTTAAAAAATTAAAACAAAATTTAAAAAATTTTTTTTTTTAAATTTTAAAAAAAATTTATAAGAAAATTAAAAAAAATTGTAAAAAAATGAAAAAAATTTTAAAAAATGAAAAAAAGTTTTTTAAAAAAATTGAAAAGAATGAAAAAAATTTTAAAAAAATGAAAAAGTTAAAAAATATAGAAAATTTTTTTTTTAAAATATTTAAAAAAATTAAAATAAAAAAATTTAAATACAAAAAAAATTTTAAATAAAAAAAATATACAAAGATTTAGATGAAAATTAAAAAAAATAAACAAATAAAAATTTTAAAAAATAAAAAAAAATTTTAAAAAATAAAAAAATTATAAGAAAATTAAAAAAAAAAATTTAAAAAATTAAAAAAAAATTTAAAATTAAAAAAAAAATTAAAAATGAAAAAAATTAAAAAATGTAGAAGAAAACACAAAAACATAAATAATATTTTTTTAAAAGAAATTGTTAAAAGATTAAAACAAAATTTAAAAAAAAAAATTTTTAATTTTTTTTAAATTTATTAGAAAATTAAAAAAAAAATTAAAAAAATGAAAAAAAATTTAAAAAAATGAAAAAAAGTTTTTTAAAAAAATTAAAAACAATGAAAAAAATTTAAAAAAAAAAAAAAAATTACAAGAAAATTAAAAAAAATTTAAATGAAAAATAATTAAAGAAAAGAAATTTTAAAATTATTTCTTAAAAATTAAAAAAAAACTTAAAAATTAAAAAAAAATTTTTTAAATTTTAAAGAAAAATTTAAAAAATTGAAAAAAATTTAGAAAAAAATTTTAAAAACATAAATAAAAAAAATTTTAAAAATTGTTAAATTAAAACAAATTTTTTTAAAAAAAATTTTAAAAATTTTTAAAAAATTTAAAAAAAAATAAAAAAATTATAAGAAAATTAAAAAAAATTTAAATAAAAAAAAAATAAAAATTTTTTTTTTAAAATTTTGTTAAAAAATTAAAACAAATTTTTAAAAAAAAATTAAAAAAATTTTTAAAAAATTTAAAAAAATTTAAAAAAATAAAAAAATTTAAAAAAAATAAAAAAATTATAAGAAAATTAAAAAAAAAATTTAAAAATTAAAAAAAATTTATAAGAATATTAAAAAAAAATTAAAAATTTAAAAAAAATTTTTTTTTAAAAATTAAAATTTTTTTTAAATTAAAAAAAAATATAAAAAATTAAAATAAAAAATTTTAATATACAAAAAAAAATTTAAATAAAAAAATATACAAAAATTTAGAAGAAAAATAAAATAATACACAAATAAAAATTTTAAAAAATAAAAAAAAAATTTAAAAAGTTTTTTAAAAAATTTAAAAAAAATGAAAAAAAATTTAAAAACCGAAATAAAATTTTTTAAAAAAAATTGTTAAAAAATTAAATCAAATTTATTAAAAAAAAATATTAAAGTTTTTTTAAAAATTTAAAAAAATATATAAAAAATTAAAGATTTTTTATAAAAAATTAAAAAAAATAACCAAAATTTTTAAAAAAAATTTTAAAAAAATTTTTAAAAAAATTTAAAAAATTAAAAAATATAGAAACAAAATTAAAGAAAAATTTTTTAAAAAATTTTGTTAAAAAATTAAAACAAATTTTTTAAAAAAAATTAAAAAAAATTTTAAAAAATTTAAAAAAAAATAAAAAAATTGTAAGAAAATTAAAAAAAAATTTAAAAATTAAAAAAAATTTTAAAAAAATTTTAAAAAAATGAAAAAAAATAAAAAAATATAGATATTTTTTAAAAAAAAAAAATACAAAAAAATTATAAGAAAATTAAAAAAAAATTAAAAATTAAAAAAAATAAAAAAAAAATTTTAAAAATTTTAAAATATTAAAAAAATTAATAAAAAATTTTTTTTTTAAATATTTAAAAAAATTAAAATAAAAAAATTTAAATACAAAAAAAATTTTAAATAAAAAAATATACAAAATTTAGAAGAAAAATAAAAAAATAAACAAATAAAAATATTAAAAAATAAAAAAAAAATTTAAAAAATTTTTTTAAAAAATTTTAAAAAAAATGAAAAAAATTTTTAAAAAATGAAAAAAAGTTCTTTAAAAAATTTAAAAAAAATGAAAAAAAATTTAAAAAAAATGAAAAAGTTAAAAAATATAGAAATTTTTTTTTAAAAAAAAATAAAAAAAAATTAATAAAAATTTAAAAAAATTTGTTAAAAAATTAAAACAAATTTTTTAAAAAAATTTTAAAAAATTTTTTAAAAAAATTTTAAAAAATTAAAAAAATTATAAGAAAATTAAAAAAAATTTAAATTAAAAAAAAATAAAAAAAAATTTGTTAAAACATTAAAATAAATTTTTTAAAAAATTTTAAAAAATTAAAAAAATTATAAGAAAATTAAAAAAAAATAAAAAAAAATTTTAAAAAATTTTGTTAAAACATTAAAACAAATTTTTTAAAAAAATTTTTAAAGAAATTTAAAAAAATTTTTTAAAAATTTAAAAAAAATTTTAAAAAATTAAAAAATTATAAGAAAATTAAAAAAAATTTTAAAATTAAATTTTTTTTTAAAAATTAAAAAAAAAATTTTAAATGAAAAAATAATTAAAGAAAAGAAATTTTAAAATTTTTTCTTAAAAATTAAAAAAAAAATTTTTAAAATTAAAAAAAAAATTTAATTGAAAAAATAATTAAAGAAAAGAAATTTTAAAATTTTTTCTTAAAAAATGAAAAAAAAATTTAAAAATTAAAAAAAAAATTTAAAAATTAAAAAAAATTTTTTTTTAAATTTGAAAGAAAAATTTAAAAAATTGAAAAAAGTTTATAAAAAAAATTTTAAAAACATAAATGAAAAAATTTAAAAAAAATTGTTAAAAATTAAAACAAAATTTTTTAAAAAAATTTTAAAAAATTAAAAAAATTATAAGAAAATTAAAAAAAATTTTAAAATTTAAAAAAAAATAATAAAATTTAAAAAAAAATAAGAAAAATTTAAAAAAAAAATTTTAAAATATAAAAAAAATTTTAAAATATATATAAAAAAATAAAAATTTAAAAAAACAAAAAAATTAAAAAAAAAAATTTAAAAAATCAAAAAAATTTTAAAAAAAGAAAAAAATTTAAAAACATAAATAAAATTTTTTTAAAAAAAATTGTTAAAAAATTAAATCAAATTTTTTAAAAAAAAATTTTAAAATTTTTTTAAAAATTTAAAAAAATATTTAAAAAATTAAAGATTTTTTATAAAAAATTAAAAAAATAACCAAAATTTTAAAAAAAAATTTTAAAAAAAATTTAAAAAAATTTAAAAAATTAAAAAATATAGAAACAAAATTAAAGAAAATTTTTTTAAAAAAATTTGTTAAAAAATTAAAACAAATTTTTTAAAAAAAATTAAAAAAAATTTTAAAAAATTTAAAAAAAAATAAAAAAATTGTAAGAAAATTAAAAAAAAATTTAAATTAAAAAAAAATAAAAAAATTTAAAAAAAATTTTGTTAAAAAATTAAAACAAATTTTTTAAAAAAAATTTTAAAAAATTTAAAAAAAATTTTAAAAATTTTAAAATAATTTAAAAAATTTAAAAAAAATAAAAAAATTACAAGAAAATTAAAAAAAATTTTAAATGAAAAATAATTAAAGAAAAGAAATTTTAAAATTATTTCTTAAAAATTAAAAAAAAATTTAAAGATTAAAAAAATTTATAAGAATATTAAAAAAAATTAAAAATTTTTAAAAAAATTTTTTTTTTAAAAATTAAAATTTTTTTTAAATTAAAAATAATAAAAATTAAAATAAAAAATTTTAATATACAAAAAAAATTTTAAATAAAAAAATATACAAAAATTTAGAAGAAAAATAAAAAAATAAACAAATAAAAATTTTAAAAAATAAAAAAAAAATTTAAAAAGTTTTTTAAAAAATTTAAAAAAAATGAAAAAAAAATTTAAAAAATGAAAAAAATTTTTAAAAAATGAAAAAAATTTTTAAAAAAATTGAAAAGAATGAAAAAAATTTAAAAAAATGAAAAAGTTAAAAAATATAGAAATTTTTTCTTAAAAAAATAAAAAAAAATTTGAAAAAAAATAAAAAAATTTTAATAAATTAAAAAAAAATAAAAAATTTAAAAAAAAACAAAAAAAATTTTAAAAAAATTTTGAAAAATTAAAAAAAATTAAAAACAAGAAAAAAAATTTAAAAACATAAATAAAAAAATTAAAAAAAATTGTTAAAAAATTAAAACAAATTTAAAAAAAAAAAAATTTTAATTTTTTTAAAAATTTAAAAAAATTGAACAAAATGAAAATTTTTTAAAAAAATTAAAAAAATTAAAAAATATAGAAAAAAATTTAAAAAAAAATTAATAAAAAATTTAAAAAAATTAAAAAAAAATTTTAAAAAAATTTGTTAAAAAATTAAAACAATTTTTTTAAAAAAATAAAAAAATTTTAAAAAAATTTAAAAAAATAAAAAAAATAAAAAATTTAAAAAAAAAACAAAAAAAATTTTAAAAAAATTTTGAAAAATTAAAAAAAATTAAAAACAAGAAAAAAAATTTAAAAACATAAATAAAAAAATTAAAAAAAATTGTTAAAAAATTAAAACAAATTTTAAAAAAAAAAGTTTTAATTTTTTTAAAAATTTAAAAAAAATTGAACAAAATGAAAATTTTTTAAAAAAATTAAAAAAATTAAAAAATATAGAAAAAAATTGAAAAAAAAAATTAATAAAAAATTTTAAAAAAATAAAAAAAAATTTTAAAAAAATTTGTTAAAAAATTAAAACAATTTTTTTTAAAAAAAATAAAAAAATTTTAAAAAAATTTAAAAAAATAAAAAAAATATAAGAAAATTACAAACAAATTAAATTTAAAAAAATTAAAAAAAAATTTTTAAAATTAAATAAAAAATTTAAAAATGAAAGAAAAATAAAAAATGTAGAAACAATTCAAAAACATAAATAATATTTTTTAAAAGAAATTGTTAAAAAATTAAAACAAAATTTAAAAAATTTTTTTTTTAAATTTTAAAAAAAATTTATAAGAAAATTAAAAAAAATTGTAAAAAAATGAAAAAAATTTTAAAAAATGAAAAAAAGTTTTTTAAAAAATTGAAAAGAATGAAAAAAATTTAAAAAAAATGAAAAAGTTAAAAAATATATTAAATTTTTTTTTAAAATATTTAAAAAAATTAAAATAAAAAAATTTAAATACAAAAAAAAATTTAAATAAAAAAAATATACAAAGATTTAGATGAAAATTAAAAAAAATAAACAAATAAAAATTTAAAAAAATAAAAAAAAATTTTAAAAAATAAAAAAATTATAAGAAAATTAAAAAAAAAATTTTAAAAAATTAAAAAAAAATTTAAAATTAAAAAAAAAATTAAAAATTAAAAAAATTAAAAAATGTAGAAGAAAACACAAAAACATAAATAATATTTTTTTAAAAGAAATTGTTAAAAGATTAAAACAAAATTTAAAAAAAAAAATTTTTAATTTTTTTTTAAATTTATTAGAAAATTAAAAAAAAATTTAAAAAAATGAAAAAAAATTTAAAAAAATGAAAAAAAATTTAAAAAAATGAAAAAAAGTTTTTTAAAAAAATTAAAAACAATGAAAAAAATTTAAAAAAAATAAAAAAATTACAAGAAAATTAAAAAAAATTTAAATGAAAAATAATTAAAGAAAAGAAATTTTAAAATTATTTCTTAAAAATTAAAAAAAACTTAAAAATTAAAAAAAATTTTTTAAATTTTAAAGAAAAATTTCAAAAATTGAAAAAAATTTAGAAAAAAATTTTAAAAACATAAATAAAAAAATTTTTTAAAAATTGTTAAATTAAAACAAATTTTTTTAAAAAAAATTTTAAAATTTTTTAAAAAATTTAAAAAAAAATAAAAAAATTATAAGAAAATTAAAAAAAATTTAAATAAAAAAAAAATAAAAAATTTTTTTTTAAAATTTTGTTAAAAAATTAAAACAAATTTTTTAAAAAAAATTAAAAAAATTTTTAAAAAATTTAAAAAAATTTAAAAAAAATAAAAAAATTTAAAAAAAATAAAAAAATTATAAGAAAATTAAAAAAAAATTTAAAAATTAAAAAAAATTTATAAGAATATTAAAAAAAAAATTAAAAATTTAAAAAAATTTTTTTTTTAAAAATTAAAATTTTTTTTTAAATTAAAAAAAAATATAAAAAATTAAAATAAAAAAATTTTAATATACAAAAAAAATTTTAAATAAAAAAATATACAAAAATTTAGAAGAAAAATAAAAAAATACACAAATAAAAATTTTAAAAAATAAAAAAAAAATTTAAAATTTTTTTAAAAAATTAAAAAAAATGAAAAAAAATTTAAAAACCGAAATAAAATTTTTTTAAAAAAAATTGTTAAAAAATTAAATCAAAT
>NW_027488053.1:0-10722 GCF_050908995.1 Andrena cerasifolii | reverse complement strand
TTCGTTTGTTCGTTTGTTCGTTTGTTCGTTTGTTCGTTGGTTCGTTGGTTCGTTGGTTCGTTGGTTCTTTGGTTCGTTGTTTCGTTGGTTCGTTGGTTCGTTGGTTCGTTGGTTCGTTGGTTCGTTGGTTCGTTTGTTCGTTTGTTCGTTTGTTCGTTTGTTCGTTTGTTCGTTTGTTCGTTTGTTCGTTGGTTCGTTGGTTCGTTGGTTCGTTGGTTCTTTGGTTCGTTGTTTCGTTGGTTCGTTGGTTCGTTGGTTCGTTGGTTCGTTGGTTCGTTGGTTCGTTTGTTCGTTTGTTCGTTTGTTCGTTTGTTCGTTTGTTCGTTTGTTCGTTTGTTCGTTTGTTCGTTGGTTCGTTGGTTCGTTGGTTCGTTGGTTCGTGGTTCGTTTGTTCGTTGGTTCGTTGGTTCGTTGGTTCGTTGGTTCTTTGGTTCGTTGGTTCGTTGGTTCGTTGTTTCTTTGTTCGATTGTTCGTTTGTGCGTTGGCTCGTTGGATCGTTGGATCGTTGGTTCGTTGGATCGTTGGTTCGTTGGTTCGTTGGTTCGTTGGTTCGTTGGTTCGTTGGTTCGTTGGTTCGTTGGTTCGTTGGTTCGTTGGTTCGTTGGTTCGTTGGTTCGATGGTTCGTTGGTTCGTTGGTTCGTTGGTTCGTAGGTTCGTTGGTTCGTTGGTTCGTTGGTTCGTTGGTTCGTTGGTTCGTTTGTTCGTTTGTTCGTTTGTTCGTTTGTTCGTTTGTTCGTTTGTTCGTTTGTTCGTTTGTTCGTTTGTTCGTTGGTTCGTTGGTTCGTTGGTTCGTTTGTTCGTTGGTTCGTTGGTTCGTTGGTTCGTTGGTTCGTTTGTTCGTTTGTTCGTTTGTTCGTTTGTTCGTTTGTTCGTTTGTTCGTTTGTTCGTTGGTTCGTTGGTTCGTTGGTTCGTTGGTTCTTTGGTTCGTTGTTTCGTTGGTTCGTTGGTTCGTTGGTTCGTTGGTTCGTTGGTTCGTTGGTTCGTTTGTTCGTTTTTTCGTTTGTTCGTTTGTTCGTTTGTTCGTTTGTTCGTTTGTTCGTTGGTTCGTTGGTTCGTTGGTTCGTTGGTTCTTTGGTTCGTTGTTTCGTTGGTTCGTTGGTTCGTTGGTTCGTTGGTTCGTTGGTTCGTTGGTTCGTTTGTTCGTTTGTTCGTTTGTTCGTTTGTTCGTTTGTTCGTTGGTTCGTTGGTTCGTTGGTTCGTTGGTTCGTTGGTTCGTTGGTTCGTTGGTTCGTTGGTTCGTTGGTTCATTGGTTCGTTGGTTCGTTGGTTCGTTGGTTCGATGGTTCGTTGGTTCGTTGGTTCGTAGGTTCGTTGGTTCGTTGGTTAGTTGGTTCGTTGGTTCGTTGGATCGTTGGTTCGTTGGTTCGTTGGTTCGTTGGTTCGTTGGTTCGTTGGTTCGTTGTTCGATTGTTCGTTTGTTCGTTTGTTCGTTTGTTCGTTTGTTCGTTTGTTCGTTGGTTCGTTGGTTCGTTGGTTCGTTGGTTCGTTGGTTCGTTGGTTCGTTTGTTCGTTTGTTCGTTTGTTCGTTTGTTCGTTTGTTCGCTTGTTCGTTTGTTCGTTTGTTCGTTTGTTCGTTTGTTCGTTTGTTCGTTTGTTCGTTTGTTCGTTTGTTCGTTTGTTCGTTTGTTCGTTTGTTCGTTTGTTCGTTTGTTCGTTTGTTCGTTTGTTCGTTTGTTCGTTTGTTCGTTTGTTCGTTTGTTCGTTTGTTCGTTTGTTCGTTTGTTCGTTTGTTCGTTTGGTCGTTTGTTCGTTTGTTCGTTTGTTCGTTTATTCGTTTGTACGTTTGTCCGTTTGTTCGTTTGTTCGTTTGTTCGTTTGTTCGTTTGTTCGTTTGTTCGTTTGTTCGTTTGTTCGTTTGTTCGTTTGTTCGTTTGTTCGTTTGTTCGTTTGTTCGTTTGTTCGTTTGTTCGTTTGTTCGTTTGTTCGTTTGTTCGTTTGTTCGTTTGTTCGTTTGTTCGTTTGTTCGTTTGTTCGTTTGTTCGTTTGTTCGTTTGTTCGTTTGTTCGTTTGTTCGTTTGTTCGTTTGTTCGTTTGTTCGTTTGTTCGTTTGTTCGTTTGTTCGTTTGTTCGTTTGTTCGTTTGTTCGTTTGTTCGTTTGTTCGTTTGTTCGTTTTTTCGTTTGTTCGTTTGTTCGTTTGTTCGTTTGTTCGTTTGTTCGTTTGTTCGTTGGTTCGTTGGTTCGTTGGTTCGTTGGTTCGTTGGTTCGTTGGTTCGTTGGTTCGTTTGTTCGTTTGTTCGTTTGTTCGTTTGTTCGTTTGTTCGTTTGTTCGTTGGTTCGTTGGTTCGTTGGTTCGTTGGTTCGTTGGTTCGTTGGTTCGTTGGTTCGTTGGTTCGTTGGTTCGTTGGTTCGTTGGTTCGTTGGTTCGTTGGTTCGTTGGTTCGTTGGTTCGTTGGTTCGTTTGTTCCTTTGTTCGTTTGTTCGCTTGTTCGTTTGTTCGTTTGTTCGTTTGTTCGTTTGTTCCTTTGTTCGTTTGTTCGTTGGTTCGTTGGTTCGTTGGTTCGTTGGTTCGTTGGTTCGTTGGTTCGTTGGTTCGATGGTTCGTTGGTTCGTTGGTTCGTTGGTTCGTTGGTTCGTTGGTTAGTTGGTTCGTTGGTTCGTTGGTTCGTTGTTCGATTGTTCGTTTGTTCGTTTGTTCGTTTGTTCGTTTGTTCGTTTGTTCGTTGGTTCGTTGGTTCGTTGGTTCGTTGTTTCGTTGGTTCGTTTGTTCGTTTGTTCGTTTGTTCGTTTGTTCGTTGGTTCGTTGGTTCGTTGGTTCGTTGGTTCGTTGGTTCGTTGGTTCGTTGGTTCGTTGGTTCGTTGGTTCGTTGGTTCGTTTGTTCGTTTTTTCGTTTGTTCGTTTGTTCGTTTGTTCGTTTGTTCGTTTGTTCGTTGGTTCGTTGGTTCGTTGGTTCGTTGGTTCGTTGGTTCGTTGGTTCGTTGGTTCGTTGGTTCGTTGGTTCGTTGGTTCGTTGGTTCGTTGGTTCGTTGGTTGGATGGTTCGTTGGTTCGTTGGTTCGTTGGTTCGTTTGTTCGTTTGCTCGCTGGTTCGTTGGTTCATTGGTTCGTTGGTTCGTTGGATCGTTGTTTCGTTGGTTCGTTGGTTCGTTGGTTCGTTGGTTCGTTGGTTCATTGGTTCGTTGGTTCGTTGGTTCGTTGGTTCGTTGGTTCGTTGGTTCGTTGGTTCGTTGGTTCGTTGGTTCGTTGGTTCGTTGGTTCGTTGGTTCGTTGGTTCGTTGGTTCGTTGGTTCGTTGGTTCGTTGGTTCGTTGGTTCGTTGGTTCGTTGGTTCGTTGGTTCGTTGGTTCGTTGGTTCGTTGGTTCGTTGGTTCGTTGGTTCGTTGGTTCGTTGGTTCGTTGGTTCGTTGGTTCGTTGGTTCGTTGGTTCGTTGGTTCGTTGGTTCGTTGGTTCGTTGGTTCGTTGGTTCGTTGGTTCGTTGGTTCGTTTTTTTCTTTGTTTCTTTGTTTCTTTGTCTCTTTGTTCGATTGTTCGTTTGTTCGTTTGTTCGTTTGATCGTTTGTTCGTTTATTCGTTTGTTCGTTTGTTCGTTTGTTCGTTTGTTCGTTTGTTCGTTTGTTCGTTTGTTCGTTTGTTCGTTTGTTCGTTTGTTCGTTTGTTCGTTTGTTCGTGTTCGTTTGTTCGTTTGTTCGTTTGTTCGTTTGTTCGTTTGTTCGTTTGTTCGTTTGTTCGTTTGTTCGTTTGTTCGTTTGTTCGTTTGTTCGTTTGTTCGTTTGTTCGTTTGTTCGTTTGTTCGTTTGTTCGTTTGTTCGTTTGTTCGTTTGTTCGTTTGTTCGTTTGTTCGTTTGTTCGATTGTTCGTTTGTTCGTTTGTTCTTTTATTCGTTTGTTCGTTTGTTCGTTTGTTCGTTTGTTCGTTTGTTCGTTTGTTCGTTTGTTCGTTTGTTCGTTTGTTCGTTTGTTCGTTTGTTCGATTGTTCGTTTGTTCGTTTGTTCTTTTATTCGTTTGTTCGTTTGTTCGTTTGTTCGTTTGTTCGTTTGTTCGTTTGTTCCTTGGTTCGTTTGTTCGTTTGTTCGTTTGTTCGTTGGTTCGTTGGTTCGTTGGTTCGTTGGTTCGTTGGTTCGTTTGTTCGTTTGTTCGTTTGTTTGTTCGTTTGTTCGTTTGTTCGTTTGTTCGTTTGTTCGTTTGTTCGTTTGTTCGTTTGTTCGTTTGTTCGTTTGTTCGTTTGTTCGTTTGTTCGTTTGTTCGTTTGTTCGTTTGTTCGTTTGTTCGTTTGTTCGTTTGTTCGTTTGTTCGTTTGTTCGTTTGTTCGATTGTTCGTTTGTTCGTTTGTTCTTTTATTCGTTTGATCGTTTGTTCGTTTGTTCGTTTGTTCGTTTGTTCGTTTGTTCGTTTGTTCGTTTGTTCGTTTTGTCGTTTTTTTTTCGTTTTTTCGTTGGTTTGTTGGTTCGTTGGTTCGTTGGTTCGTTGTTTCGTTGGTTCGTTGGTTTGTTGGTTCGTTGGTTCGTTGGTTCGTTGGTTCGTTGGTTCGTTGGTTCGTTGTTTCGTTGGTTCGTTGGTTCGTTGGTTCGTTTTTTCTTTGTTTCTTTGTTTCTTTGTCTCTTTGTTCGATTGTTCGTTTGTTCGTTTGTTCGTTTGTTCGTTTGATCGTTTGTTCGTTTATTCGTTTGTTCTTTTGTTCGTTTGTTCGTTTGTTCGCGTGTTCGTTTGTTCGTTTGTTCGTTTGTTCGTTTGTTCGTTTGTTCGTTTGATCGTTTGTTCGATTGCTCGTTTGTTCGTTTGTTCGTTTGTTCGTTTGTTCGTTTCTTCGTTCGTTCGTTTGTTCGTTTGTTCGTTTGTTCGTTTGTTCGTTTGTTCGCTGGTTCGTTGGTTCGTTGGTTCGTTGGTTCGTTGGTTCGTTGGTTCGTTGGTTCGTTGGTTCGTTGGTTCGTTGGTTCGTTGGTTCGTTGGTTCGTTGGTTCGTTGGTTCGTTTGTTCGTTTGTTCGCTGGTTCGCTGGTTCGTTGGTTCGTTGGTTCGTTGGTTCGTTGGATCGTTGTTTCGTTGGTTCGTTGGTTCGTTGGTTCGTTGTTTCGTTGGTTCGTTGGTTCGTTGGTTCGTTGGTTCGTTGGTTCATTGGTTCGTTTGTTCGTTTGTTCGTTTGTTCGTTTGTTCGTTTCTTCGTTCGTTCGTTTGTTCGTTTGTTCGTTTGTTCGTTTGTTCGTTTGTTCGCTGGTTCGTTGGTTCGTTGGTTCGTTGGTTCGTTGGTTCGTTGGTTCGTTGGTTCGTTGGTTCGTTGGTTCGTTGGTTCGTTGGTTCGTTGGTTCGTTGGTTCGTTGGTTCGTTGGTTGGATGGTTCGTTGGTTCGTTGGTTCGTTGGTTCGTTTGTTCGTTTGCTCGCTGGTTCGTTGGTTCGTTGGTTCGTTGGTTCGTTGGATCGTTGTTTCGTTGGTTCGTTGGTTCGTTGGTTCGTTGGTTCGTTGGTTCGTTGGTTCATTGGTTCGTTGGTTGGTTGGTTCGTTGGTTCGTTGGTTCGTTGGTTCGTTGGTTCGTTGGTTCGTTGGTTCGTTGGTTCGTTGGTTCGTTGGTTCGTTGGTTCGTTGGTTCGTTGGTTCGTTGGTTCGTTGGTTCGTTGGTTCGTTGGTTCGTTGGTTCGTTGGTTCGTTGGTTCGTTGGTTCGTTGGTTCGTTGGTTCGTTGGTTCGTTGGTTCGTTGGTTCGTTGGTTCGTAAGTTCGTTTGTTCGTTTGTTCGTTTGCTCGTTTGTTCGCTGGATCGTTGGTTCGTTGGTTCGTTGGTTCGTTGGTTCGTTGGTTCGTTGGTTCGTTGGATCGTTGTTTCGTTGGTTCGTTGGTTCGTTGGTTCGTTGGTTCGTTGGTTCGTTGGTTCGTTGGTTCGTTGGTTCGTTGGTTCGTTGGTTCGTTGGTTCGTTGGTTCGTTGGTTCGTTGGTTCGTTGGTTCGTTGGTTCGTTGGTACGTTGGTTCGTTGGTTCGTTGGTTCGTTGGTTCGTTGGTTCGTTGGTTCGTTGGTTCGTTGGTTCGTTGGTTCGTTGGTTCGTTGGTTCGTTGGTTCGTTGGTTCGTTGGTTCGTTGGTTCGTTGGTTCGTTGGTTCGTTGGTTCGTTGGTTCGTTGGTTCGTTTGTTCGTTTGTTCGTTTGTTCGTTTGTTCGTTTTTTCGTTTTTTCGCTTGTTCGTTTGTTCGTTTGTTCGTTTGTTCGTTTGTTCGTTTGTTCGTTTGTTCGTTTGTTCGTTGGTTCGTTGGTTCGTTGGTTCGTTGGTTCGTTGGTTCGTTTGTTTCTTTGTTTCTTTGTTTCTTTGTTTCTTTGTTTCTTTGTTTCTTTGTTTCTTTGTTTCTTTGTTTCTTTGTTTCTTTGTTTCTTTGTTTCTTTGTTTCTTTGTTTCTTTGTTTCTTTGTTTCTTTGTTTCTTTGTTTCTTTGTTTCTTTGTTTCTTTGTTTCTTTGTTTCTTTGTTTCTTTGTTTCTTTGTTTCTTTGTTTCTTTGTTTCTTTGTTTCTTTGTTTCTTTGTTTCTTTGTTTCTTTGTTTCTTTGTTTCTTTCCTTCTTTGTACGTTTGTTCGTTTGTTCGCTGGTTCGTTGGTTCGTTGGTTCGTTGGTTCGTTGGTTCGTTGGTTCGTTGGTTCGTTGGTTCGTTGGTTCGTTGGTTCGTTGGTTCGTTGGTTCGTTGGTTCGTTCGTTTCTTTGTTTCTTTCTTTCTATTTTCGGTTGTTCGTTTGTTCGTTTGTTCGTTTGTTCGTTTGTTCGTTTGTTCGCTGGTTCGTTGGTTCGTTGGTTCGTTGGTTCGTTGGTTCGTTGGTTCGTTGGTTCGTTGGTTCGTTGGTTCGTTGGTTCGTTGGTTCGTTGGTTCGTTGGTTCGTTGGTTCGTTGGTTCGTTGGTTCGTTGGTTCGTTGGTTCGTTGGTTCGTTGGTTCGTTGGTTCGTTGGTTCGTTGGTTCGTTGGTTGGATGGTTCGTTGGTTCGTTGGTTCGTTGGTTCGTTTGTTCGTTTGTTCGCTGGTTCGTTGGTTCGTTGGTTCGTTGGTTCGTTGGATCGTTGTTTCGTTGGTTCGTTGGTTCGTTGGTTCGTTGGTTCGTTGGTTCGTTGGTTCGTTGGTTCGTTGGTTCGTTGGTTCATTGGTTCGTTGGTTCGTTTGTTCGTTTGTTCGTTTGTTCGTTTGTTCGTTTCTTCGTTCGTTCGTTTGTTCGTTTGTTCGTTTGTTCGTTTGTTCGTTTGTTCGCTGGTTCGTTGGTTCGTTGGTTCGTTGGTTCGTTGGTTCGTTGGTTCGTTGGTTCGTTGGTTCGTTGGTTCGTTGGTTCGTTGGTTCGTTGGTTCGTTGGTTCGTTGGTTCGTTGGTTGGATGGTTCGTTGGTTCGTTGGTTCGTTGGTTCGTTTGTTCGTTTGCTCGCTGGTTCGTTGGTTCGTTGGTTCGTTGGTTCGTTGGATCGTTGTTTCGTTGGTTCGTTGGTTCGTTGGTTCGTTGGTTCGTTGGTTCGTTGGTTCATTGGTTCGTTGGTTCGTTGGTTCGTTGGTTCGTTGGTTCGTTGGTTCGTTGGTTCGTTGGTTCGTTGGTTCGTTGGTTCGTTGGTTCGTTGGTTCGTTGGTTCGTTGGTTCGTTGGTTCGTTGGTTCGTTGGTTCGTTGGTTCGTTGGTTCGTTGGTTCGTTGGTTCGTTGGTTCGTTGGTTCGTTGGTTCGTTGGTTCGTTGGTTCGTTGGTTCGTTGGTTCGTTGGTTCGTTGGTTCGTTGGTTCGTTGGTTCGTTGGTTCGTTGGTTCGTTGGTTCGTTGGTTCGTTGGTTCGTTGGTTCGTTGGTTCGTTGGTTCGTTGGTTCGTTGGTTCGTTGGTTCGTTGGTTCGTTGGTTCGTTGGTTCGTTGGTTCGTTGGTTCGTTGGTTCGTTGGTTCGTTTGTTCTTTTATTCGTTTGTTCGTTTGTTCGTTTGTTCGTTTGTTCGTTTGTTCGTTTGTTCGTTTGTTCGTTTGTTCGTTTGTTCGTTTGTTCGTTTTGTCGTTTTTTTTTCGTTTTTTCGTTGGTTTGTTGGTTCGTTGGTTCGTTGGTTCGTTGGTTCGATTGTTCGTTTGTTCGTTTGTTCGTTTGATCGTTTGTTCGTTTATTCGTTTGTTCGTTTGTTCGTTTGTTCGTTTGTTCGTTTGTTCGTTTGTTCGTTTGTTCGTTTGTTCGTTTGTTCGTTTGTTCGTTTGTTCGTTTGTTCGTTTGTTCGTTTGTTCGTTTGTTCGTTTGTTCGTTTGTTCGTTTGTTCGTTTGTTCGTTTGTTCGATTGTTCGTTTGTTCGTTTGTTCTTTTATTCGTTTGATCGTTTGTTCGTTTGTTCGTTTGTTCGTTTGTTCGTTTGTTCGTTTGTTCGTTTTGTCGTTTTTTTTTCGTTTTTTCGTTGGTTTGTTGGTTCGTTGGTTCGTTGGTTCGTTGTTTCGTTGGTTCGTTGGTTTGTTGGTTCGTTGGTTCGTTGGTTCGTTGGTTCGTTGGTTCGTTGGTTCGTTGTTTCGTTGGTTCGTTGGTTCGTTGGTTCGTTGGTTCGTTGGTTCGTTGGTTCGTTGGTTCGTTGGTTCGTTGGTTCGTTGGTTCGTTGGTTCGTTGGTTCGTTTGTTCGTTTGTTCGTTTGTTCGTTTGTTCGTTTGTTCGTTTGTTCGTTTGTTCGTTTGTTCGTTTGTTCGATTGTTCGTTTGTTCGTTTGTTCTTTTATTCGTTTGTTCGTTTGTTCGTTTGTTCGTTTGTTCGTTTGTTCGTTTGTTCGTTTGTTCGTTTGTTCGTTTGTTCGTTTGTTCGTTTGTTCGTTTGTTCGTTTGTTCGTTTGTTCGTTTGTTCGTTTGTTCGTTTGTTCGTTTGTTCGATTGTTCGTTTGTTCGTTTGTTCTTTTATTCGTTTGATCGTTTGTTCGTTTGTTCGTTTGTTCGTTTGTTCGTTTGTTCGTTTGTTCGTTTGTTCGTTTGTTCGTTTTGTCGTTTTTTTTTCGTTTTTTCGTTGGTTTGTTGGTTCGTTGGTTCGTTGGTTCGTTGTTTCGTTGGTTCGTTGGTTCGTTGGTTCGTTGGTTCGTTGGTTCGTTGGTTCGTTGGTTCGTTGGTTCGTTGGTTCGTTGGTTCGTTGGTTCGTTGGTTCGTTGGTTCGTTGGTTCGTTGGTTCGTTGGTTCGTTGGTTCGTTGGTTCGTTGGTTCGTTTTTTTCTTTGTTTCTTTGTTTCTTTGTCTCTTTGTTCGATTGTTCGTTTGTTCGTTTGTTCGTTTGATCGTTTGTTCGTTTATTCGTTTGTTCGTTTGTTCGTTTGTTCGTTTGTTCGTTTGTTCGTTTGTTCGTTTGTTCGTTTGTTCGTTTGTTCGTTTGTTCGTTTGTTCGTTTGTTCGTTTGTTCGTTTGTTCGTTTGTTCGTTTGTTCGTTTGTTCGTTTGTTCGTTTGTTCGTTTGTTCGTTTGTTCGTTTGTTCGTTTGTTCGTTTGTTCGTTTGTTCGTTTGTTCGTTTGTTCGTTTGTTCGATTGTTCGTTTGTTCGTTTGTTCTTTTATTCGTTTGTTCGTTTGTTCGTTTGTTCGTTTGTTCGTTTGTTCGTTTGTTCGTTTGTTCGTTTGTTCGTTTGTTCGTTTGTTCGTTTGTTCGTTTGTTCGTTTGTTCGATTGTTCGTTTGTTCGTTTGTTCTTTTATTCGTTTGTTCGTTTGTTCGTTTGTTCGTTTGTTCGTTTGTTCGTTTGTTCGTTTGTTCGTTTGTTCGTTTGTTCGTTTTGTCGTTTTTTTTCGTTTTTTCGTTGGTTTGTTGGTTCGTTGGTTCGTTGGTTCGTTGGTTCGTTTGTTCGTTTGTTCGTTTGTTCGTTTGTTCGTTTGTTCGTTTGTTCGTTTGTTCGTTTGTTCGTTTGTTCGTTTGTTCGTTTGTTCGTTTGTTCGTTTGTTCGTTTGTTCGTTTGTTCGTTTGTTCGTTTGTTCGTTTGTTCGTTTGTTCGTTTGTTCGTTTGTTCGTTTGTTCGTTTGTTCGTTTGTTCGATTGTTCGTTTGTTCGTTTGTTCTTTTATTCGTTTGATCGTTTGTTCGTTTGTTCGTTTGTTCGTTTGTTCGTTTGTTCGTTTGTTCGTTTGTTCGTTTTGTCGTTTTTTTTTTCGTTTTTTCGTTGGTTTGTTGGTTCGTTGGTTCGTTGGTTCGTTGTTTCGTTGGTTCGTTGGTTTGTTGGTTCGTTGGTTCGTTGGTTCGTTGGTTCGTTGGTTCGTTGGTTCGTTGGTTCGTTGTTTCGTTGGTTCGTTGGTTCGTTGGTTCGTTTTTTCTTTGTTTCTTTGTTTCTTTGTCTCTTTGTTCGATTGTTCGTTTGTTCGTTTGTTCGTTTGTTCGTTTGATCGTTTGTTCGTTTATTCGTTTGTTCTTTTGTTCGTTTGTTCGTTTGTTCGCGTGTTCGTTTGTTCGTTTGTTCGTTTGTTCGTTTGTTCGTTTGTTCGTTTGATCGTTTGTTCGATTGCTCGTTTGTTCGTTTGTTCGTTTGTTCGTTTGTTCGTTTCTTCGTTCGTTCGTTTGTTCGTTTGTTCGTTTGTTCGTTTGTTCGTTTGTTCGCTGGTTCGTTGGTTCGTTGGTTCGTTGGTTCGTTGGTTCGTTGGTTCGTTGGTTCGTTGGTTCGTTGGTTCGTTGGTTCGTTGGTTCGTTGGTTCGTTGGTTCGTTGGTTCGTTGGTTCGTTGGTTCGTTGGTTCGTTGGTTCGTTGGTTCGTTTTTTTCTTTGTTTCTTTGTTTCTTTGTCTCTTTGTTCGATTGTTCGTTTGTTCGTTTGTTCGTTTGATCGTTTGTTCGTTTATTCGTTTGTTCGTTTGTTCGTTTGTTCGTTTGTTCGTTTGTTCG
>NW_027488052.1:0-10728 GCF_050908995.1 Andrena cerasifolii | reverse complement strand
GTTTGTTTCTTTGTTTCTTTCTTTCTTTGTTCGTTTGTTTGTTTGTTCGTTTGTTCGTTGGTTCGTTGGTTCGTTTGTTCGTTGGTTCGTTGGTTCGTTGGTTCGTTGGTTCGTTGGTTCGTTGGTTCGTTGGTTCGTTGGTTCGTTGGTTCGTTGGTTCGTTGGTTCGTTGGTTCGTTGGTTCGTTGGTTCGTTGGTTCGTTGGTTCGTTGGTTCGTTGGTTCGTTGGTACGTTGGTTCGTTGGTTTGTTGGTTCGTTGGTTCGTTGGTTCGTTGGTTCCTTGGTTCGTTGGTTCGTTGGTTCGTTGGTTCGTTGGTTCGTTGGTTCGTTGGTTCGTTGGTTCGTTGGTTCGTTGGTTCCTTGGTTCGTTTGTTTCTTTGTTTCTTTCTTTCTTTGTTCGTTTGTTCGTATGTTCGTTTGTTCGTTGGTTCGTTGGTTCGTTGGTTCGTTGGTTCGTTGGTTCGTTGGTTCGTTGGTTTCGTTGGTTCGTTGGTTCGTTGGTTCGTTGGTTCGTTGGTTCGTTGGTTCGTTCTTTCGTTGGTTCGTTTGTTTCTTTGTTTCTTTCTTTCTTTGTTCGTTTGTTCGTTTGTTCGTTGGTTCGTTTGTTCGTTTGTTCGCTGGTTCGTTGGTTCGTTGGTTCGTTGGTTTCTTTGTTTCTTTCTTTCTTTCTTTCTTTGTTCGTTTGTTCGTTTGTTCGTTGGTTCGTTTGTTCGTTTGTTCGTTGGTTCGTTGGTTCGTTGGTTCGTTGGTTCGTTGGTTCGTTGGTTTCGTTGGTTCGTTGGTTCGTTGGTTCGTTGGTTCGTTTGTTTCTTTGTTTCTTTCTTTCTTTGTTCGTTTGTTCGTTTGTTGGTTTGTTCGTTTGCTCGTTTGTTCGTTTGTTCGCCGGTTCGTTGGTTCGTTGGTTCGTTGGTTCGTTGGTTCGTTGGTTCGTTGGTTCGTTGGTTTGTTGGTTCATTGGTTCGTTGGTTCGTTGGTTCGTTGGTTCGTTGGTTCGTTGGTTCGTTGGTTCGTTGGTTCGTTGGTTCGTTGGTTCGTTGGTTCGTTGGTTCGTTGATTCGTTGGTTCGTTGGTTCGTTGGTTCGTTGGTTCGTTTGTTCGTTTGTTCGCTGGTTCGTTGGTTCGTTGGTTCGTTGGTTCGTTGGTTCGTTGGTTCGTTGGTTCGTTGGTTCGTTGGTTCGTTGGTTCGTTGGTTCGTTGGTTCGGTTGGTTCGTTGGTTCGTTGGTTCGTTGGTTCGTTGGTTCGTTGGTTCGTTGGTTCGTTGGTTCGTTGGTTCGTTGGTTCGTTGGTTCGTTGGTTCGTTTGTTTCTTTGTTTCTTTCTTTCTTTGTTCGTTTGTTCGTTTGTTCGTTGGTTCGTTTGTTCGTTTGTTCGTTTGTTCGTTTGTTCGTTTGCTCGTTTGTTCGTTTGTTCGCTGGTTCGTTGGTTCGTTGGTTCGTTGGTTCGTTGGTTCGTTGGTTCGTTGGTTCGTTGGTTCGTTGGTTCGTTGGTTCGTTGGTTCGTTGGTTCGTAGGTTCGTTGGTTCGTTGGTTCGTTGGTTCGTTGGTCCGTTGGTTCGTTGGTTCGTTGGTTCGTTGGTTCGTTGGTTCGTTGGTTCGTTGGTTCGTTGGTTCGTTGGTGCATTGGTTGGTTGGTTCGTTGGTTCGTTGGTTCGTTTGTTCGTTTGTTCGTTTGCTAGTTTGTTCGTTTGTTCGCTGGTTCGTTGGTTCGTTGGTTCGTTGGTTCGTTGGTTCGTTGGTTCGTTGGTTCGTTGGTTCGTTGGTTCGTTGGTTCGTTGGTTCGTTGGTTCGTTGATTCGTTGGTTCGTTGGTTCGTTTGTTTCTTTGTTTCTTTCTTTCTTTGTTCGTTTGTTTGTTTGTTCGTTTGTTCGTTGGTTCGTTGGTTCGTTTGTTCGTTGGTTCGTTGGTTCGTTGGTTCGTTGGTTCGTTGTTTCTTTCTTTCTTTGTTCGTTTGTTTGTTTGTTCGTTTGTTCGTTGGTTCGTTGGTTCGTTTGTTCGTTGGTTCGTTGGTTCGTTGGTTCGTTGGTTCGTTGGTTCGTTGGTTCGTTGGTTCGTTGGTTCGTTGGTTCGTTGGTTCGTTGGTTCGTTGGTTCGTTGGTTCGTTGGTTCGTTGGTTCGTTGGTTCGTTGGTTCGTTGGTTCGTTGGTTCGTTGGTTCGTTGGTTCGTTGGTTCGTTGGTTCGTTTGTTTCTTTCTTTCTTTGTTCGTTTGTTCGTGTGTTCGATTGTTCGTTTGCTCGTTTGTTCGTTTGTTCGCTGTTTCGTTGGTTCGTTGGTTCGTTGGTTCGTTGGTTCGTTGGTTCGTTGGTTCGTTGGTTCGTTGGTTCGTTGGTTCGTTGGTTCGTTGGTTCGTTGGTTCGTTGGTTCGTTGGTTCGTTGGTTCGTTGGTTCGTTGGTTCGTTGGTTCGTTGGTTCGTTGTTTCGTTGGTTCGTTGGTTCGTTGGTTCGTTGGTTCGTTGTTTCGTTGGTTCGTTGGTTCGTTGGTTCGTTGGTTCGTTGGTTCTTTGGTTCGTTGGTTCGTTGGTTCGTTGGTTCATAGGTTCGTTGGTTCGTTGTTTCGTTGTTTCGTTGGTCCGTTGGTTCGTTGGATCGTTGGTTCGTTGGTTCGTTGGTTCGTTGGTGCGTTGGTTCGTTGGTTCGTTTGTTTCTTTCTTTCTTTGTTCGTTTGTTCGTGTGTTCGATTGTTCGTTTGCTCGTTTGTTCGTTTGTTCGCTGTTTCGTTGGTTCGTTGGTTCGTTGGTTCGTTGGTTCGTTGGTTCGTTGGTTCGTTGGTTCGTTGGTTCGTTGGTTCGTTGGTTCGTTGGTTCGTTGGTTCGTTGGTTCGTTGGTTCGTTGGTTCGTTGGTTCGTTGGTTCGTTGGTTCGTTGGTTCGTTGTTTCGTTGGTTCGTTGGTTCGTTGGTTCGTTGGTTCGTTGGTTCGTTGGTTCGTTGGTTCGTTGGTTCGTTGGTTCGTTGGTTCTTTGGTTCGTTGGTTCGTTGGTTCGTTGGTTCATAGGTTCGTTGGTTCGTTGTTTCGTTGTTTCGTTGGTCCGTTGGTTCGTTGGTTCGTTGGTTCGTTGGTTCGTTGGTTCGTTGGTGCGTTGGTTCGTTGGTTCGTTGGTTCGTTGGTTGGTTGGTTCGTTGGTTCGTTGGTTCGTTGGTTCGTTTGTTCGTTTGTTCGCTGGTTCGTTGGTTCGTTGGTTCGTTGGTTCGTTGGTTCGTTGGTTCGTTGGTTCGTTGGTTCGTTGGTTCGTTGGTTCGTTGGTTAGTTGGATAATTGGTTCGTTGGTTCGTTGGTTCGTTGGTTCGTTGGTTCGTTGGTTCGTTGGTTCGTTGGTTCGTTGGTTGGTTGGTTCGTTGGTTCGTTGGTTCGTTTGTTTCTTTGTTTCTTTCTTTCTTTGTTCGTTTGTTCGTTTGTTCGTTTGTTCGTTGGTTCGTTGGTTCGTTGGTTCGTTTGTTCGTTTGTTCGTTTGTTCGTTTGTTCGTTTGTTCGTTTGTTCGTTTGTTCGCTAGTTCGTTGGTTCGTTGGTTCGTTGGTTCGTTGGTTCGTTGGTTCGTTGGTTCGTTGGTTCGTTGGATCTTTGTTTCGTTGGTTCGTTGGTTCGTTGGTTCGTTTGTTTCTTTGTTTCTTTCTTTCTTTGTTCGTTTGTTCGTTTGTTCGTTGGTTCGTTTGTTCGTTTGTTCGCTGGTTCGTTGGTTCGTTGGTTCGTTGGTTCGTTGGTTCGTTGGTTCGTTGGTTCGTTGGTTCGTTGGTTCGTTGGTTCGTTGGTTCGTTGGTTCGTTGGTTCGTTGGTTCGATGGTTCGTTGGTTCGTTGGTTCGTTGGTTCGTTGGTTTCTTTGTTTCTTTCTTTCTTTGTTCGTTTGTTCGTTTGTTCGTTGGTTCGTTTGTTCGTTTGTTCGTTTGTTCGTTTGTTCGCTGGTTCGTTGGTTCGTTGGTTCGTTGGTTCGTTGGTTCGTTGGTTCGTTGGTTCGTTGGTTCGTTGGTTCGTTTGTTTCTTTCTTTCTTTCTTTCTTTGTTCGTTTGTTCGTTTGTTGGTTTGTTCGTTTGCTCGTTTGTTCGTTTGTTCGCTGGTTCGTTGGTTCGTTGGTTCGTTGGTTCGTTGGTTCGTTGGTTCGTTGGTTCGTTGGTTCGTTGGTTCGTTGGTTCGTTGGTTCGTTGGTTCTTTTGTTTCTTTTTCTCTTTGTTCGTTTGTTCGTTTGTTCGTTTGTTCTTTTGTTCGTTTGTTCGTTGGTTCGTTGGTTCGTTGGTTCGTTGGTTCGTTGGTTCGTTGGTTCGTTGGTTCGTTGGTTCGTTGGTTCGTTGGTTCGTTTGTTCGTTTGTTCGTTTGCTAGTTTGTTCGTTTGTTCGCTGGTTCGTTGGTTCGTTGGTTCGTTGGTTCGTTGGTTCGTTGGTTCGTTGGTTCGTTGGTTCGTTGGTTCGTTGGTTCGTTGGTTCGTTGGTTCGTTTGTTTCTTTGTTTCTTTCTTTCTTTGTTCGTTTGTTTGTTTGTTCGTTTGTTCGTTGGTTCGTTGGTTCGTTTGTTCGTTGGTTCGTTGGTTCGTTGGTTCGTTGGTTCGTTGGTTCGTTGGTTCGTTGGTTCGTTGGTTCGTTGGTTCGTTGGTTCGTTGGTTCGTTTGTTCGTTGGTTCGTTTGTTCGTTTGTTCGCTGGTTCGTTGGTTCGTTGGTTCGTTGGTTCGTTGGTTCGTTGGTTCGTTGGTTCGTTGGTTCGTTGGTTCGTTGGTTCGTTGGTTCGTTGGTTCGTTGGTTCGTTGGTTCGTTGGTTCGTTGGTTCGTTGGTTCGTTGGTTCGTTGGTTCGTTGGTTCGTTTGTTTCTTTGTTTCTTTCTTTCTTTGTTCGTTTGTTCGTTTGTTGGTTTGTTGGTTTGTTCGTTTGCTCGTTTGTTCGTTTGTTCGCTGGTTCGTTGGTTCGTTGGTTCGTTGGTTCTTTGGTTCGTTGGTTCGTTGGTTCGTTGGTTCGTTGGTTCGTTGGTTCGTTGGTTCGTTGGTTCGTTTGTTTCTTTGTTTCTTTCTTTCTTTGTTCGTTTGTTTGTTTGTTCGTTTGTTCGTTGGTTCGTTGGTACGTTGGTTCGTTGGTTCGTTGGTTCGTTGGTTCGTTGGTTCGTTGGTTCGTTGGTTCGTTGGTTCGTTGGTTCGTTGGTTCGTTGGTTCGTTGGTTCGTTGGTTCGTTTGTTTCTTTGTTTCTTTCTTTCTTTGTTCGTTTGTTCGTTTGTTCGTTTGTTCGCTGGTTCGTTGGTTCGTTGGTTCGTTGGTTCGTTGGTTCGTTGGTTCGTTGGTTCGTTGGTTCGTTGGTCCGTTGGTTCGTTGGTTCGTTGGTTCGTTGGTTCGTTGGTTCGTTGGTTCGTTGGTTCGTTGGTTCGTTGGTTCGTTGGTTCGTTGGTTCGTTGGTTCGTTGTTTCGTTGGTTCGTTGGTTCGTTGGTTCGTTTGTTTCTTTGTTTCTTTCTTTCTTTGTTCGTTTGTTCGTTTGTTCGTTGGTTCGTTTGTTCGTTTGTTCGCTGGTTCGTTGGTTCGTTGGTTCGTTGGTTCGTTGGTTCGTTGGTTCGTTGGTTCGTTGGTTCGTTGGTTCGTTGGTTCGTTGGTTCGTTGGTTCGTTGGTTCGTTGGTTCGTTGGTTCGTTGGTTCGTTGGTTCGTTGGTTCGTTGGTTCGTTGGTTCGTTGGTTCGTTGGTTCGTTTGTTTCTTTGTTTCTTTCTTTCTTTGTTCGTTTGTTCGTTTGTTGGTTTGTTCGTTTGCTCGTTTGTTCGTTTGTTCGCTGGTTCGTTGGTTCGTTGGTTCGTTGGTTCGTTGGTTCGTTGGTTCGTTGGTTCGTTGTTCGTTGGTTCGTTGGTTCGTTGGTTCGTTGGTTCGTTGGTTCGTTGGTTCGTAGGTTCGGTGGTTCGCTGGTTCGTTGGTTCGTTGGTTCGTTGGTTCGTTGGTTCGTTGGTTCGTTGGTTCGTTGGTTCGTTGGTTCGTTGGTTCGTTGTTCGTTGGTTCGTTGGTTCGATGGTTCGTTGGTTCGTTGGTTCGTTGGTTCGTTGGTTTCTTTGTTTCTTTCTTTCTTTGTTCGTTTGTTCGTTTGTTCGTTGGTTCGTTTGTTCGTTTGTTCGTTTGTTCGTTTGTTCGCTAGTTCGTTGGTTCGTTGGTTCGTTGGTTCGTTGGTTCGTTGGTTCGTTGGTTCGTTGGTTCGTTGGTTCGTTGGTTCGTTTGTTTCTTTCTTCTTTCTTTCTTTGTTCGTTTGTTCGTTTGTTGGTTTGTTCGTTTGCTCGTTTGTTCGTTTGTTCGCTGGTTCGTTGGTTCGTTGGTTCGTTGGTTCGTTGGTTCGTTGGTTCGTTGGTTCGTTGGTTCGTTGGTTCGTTGGTTCGTTGGTTCGTTGGTTCGTTGGTTCTTTTGTTTCTTTTTCTCTTTGTTCGTTTGTTCGTTTGTTCGTTTGTTCGTTTGTTCTTTTGTTCGTTTGTTCGTTGGTTCGTTGGTTCGTTGGTTCGTTGGTTCGTTGGTTCGTTGGTTCGTTGGTTCGTTGGTTCGTTGGTTCGTTGGTTCGTTGGTTCGTTGGTTCGTTGGTTCGTTTGTTCGTTTGTTCGTTTGCTAGTTTGTTCGTTTGTTCGCTGGTTCGTTGGTTCGTGTTGGTTCGTTGGTTCGTTGGTTCGTTGGTTCGTTGGTTCGTTGGTTCGTTGGTTCGTTGGTTCGTTGGTTCGTTGGTTCGTTGGTTCGTTTGTTTCTTTGTTTCTTTCTTTCTTTGTTCGTTTGTTTGTTTGTTCGTTTGTTCGTTTGTTCGCTGGTTCGTTGGTTCGTTGGTTCGTTGGTTCGTTGGTTCGTTGGTTCGTTGGTTCGTTGGTTCGTTGGTTCGTTGGTTCGTTGGTTCGTTTGTTCGTTGGTTCGTTTGTTCGTTTGTTCGCTGGTTCGTTGGTTCGTTGGTTCGTTGGTTCGTTGGTTCGTTGGTTCGTTGGTTCGTTGGTTCGTTGGTTCGTTGGTTCGTTGGTTCGTTGGTTCGTTTGTTTCTTTGTTTCTTTCTTTCTTTGTTCGTTTGTTCGTTGGTTCGTTGGTACGTTGGTTCGTTGGTTCGTTGGTTCGTTGGTTCGTTGGTTCGTTGGTTCGTTGGTTCGTTGGTTCGTTGGTTCGTTGGTTCGTTGGTTCGTTGGTTCGTTGGTTCGTTGGTTCGTTGGTTCGATGGTTCGTTGGTTCGTTGGTTCGTTGGTTCGTTGGTTCGTTGGTTCGTTGGTTCGTTGGTTCGTTGGTTCGCTGGTTCGTTGGTCCGTTGGTTCGTTGGTTCGTTGGTTCGTTGGTTCGTTGGTTCGTTGGTTCGTTGGTTCGTTGGTTCGTTGGTTCGTTGGTTCGTTGGTTCGTTGGTTCGTTGGTTCGTTGGTTCGTTGGTTCGTTGGTTCGTTGGTTCGTTGGTTCGTTGTTTCGTTGGTTCGTTGGTTCGTTGGTTCGTTTGTTTCTTTGTTTCTTTCTTTCTTTGTTCGTTTGTTCGTTTGTTCGTTGGTTCGTTTGTTCGTTTGTTCGCTGGTTCGTTGGTTCGTTGGTTCGTTGGTTCGTTGGTTCGTTGGTTCGTTGGTTCGTTGGTTCGTTGGTTCGTTGGTTCGTTGGTTCGTTGGTTCGTTGGTTCGTTGGTTCGTTGGTTCGTTGGTTCGTTGGTTCGTTGGTTCGTTGGTTCGTTGGTTCGTTTGTTTCTTTGTTTCTTTCTTTCTTTGTTCGTTTGTTCGTTTGTTGGTTTGTTCGTTTGCTCGTTTGTTCGTTTGTTCGCTGGTTCGTTGGTTCGTTGGTTCGTTGGTTCGTTGGTTCGTTGGTTCGTTGGTTCGTTGGTTCGTTGGTTCGTTGGTTCGTTGGTTCGTTGGTTCGTTGGTTCGTAGGTTCGTTGGTTCGTTGGTTCGTTGGTTCGTTGGTCCGTTGGTTCGTTGGTTCGTTGGTTCGTTGGTTCGTTGGTTCGTTGGTTCGTTGGATCGTTGGTTCGTTGGTTCGTTGGTTCGTTGGTTCGTTGGATCTTTGTTTCGTTGGTTCGTTGGTTCGTTGGTTCGTTTGTTTCTTTGTTTCTTTCTTTCTTTGTTCGTTTGTTCGTTTGTTCGTTGGTTCGTTTGTTCGTTTGTTCGCTGGTTCGTTGGTTCGTTGGTTCGTTGGTTCGTTGGTTCGTTGGTTCGTTGGTTCGTTGGTTCGTTGGTTCGATGGTTCGTTGGTTCGTTGGTTCGTTGGTTTCTTTGTTTCTTTCTTTCTTTGTTCGTTTGTTCGTTTGTTCGTTGGTTCGTTTGTTCGTTTGTTCGTTTGTTCGTTTGTTCGCTGGTTCGTTGGTTCGTTGGTTCGTTGGTTCGTTGGTTCGTTGGTTCGTTGGTTCGTTGGTTCGTTGGTTCGTTGGTTCGTTTGTTTCTTTGTTTCTTTCTTTGTTTGTTCGTTGGTTCGTTTGTTCGTTTGTTCGTTGGTTCGTTGGTTCGTTTGTTCGTTTGTTCGTTTGTTCGTTTGTTCGTTGGTTCGTTGGTTCGTTGGTTCGTTGGTTCGTTGGTTCGTTGGTTCGTTGGTTCGTTGGTTCGTTGGTTCGTTGGTTCGTTGGTTCGTTGGTTCGTTGGTTCGTTGGTTCGTTGGTTCGTTGGTTCGTTGGTTCGTAGGTTCGTTGGTTCGTTGGTTCGCTGGTTCGTTGGTCCGTTGGTTCGTTGGTTCGATGGTTCGCTGGTTCGTTGGTTCGTTGGTTCGTTGGTTCGTTGGTTCGTTGTTTCGTTGGTTCGTTGGTTCGTTGGTTCGTTGGTTCGTTGGTTCGTTGGTTCGTTGTTTCGTTGGTTCGTTGGTTCGTTGGTTCGTTTGTTTCTTTGTTTCTTTCTTACTTTGTTCGTTTTGTTCGTTTGTTCGTTGGTTCGTTTGTTCGTTTGTTCGTTTGTTCGCTGGTTCGTTGGTTCGTTTGTTCGTTTGTTCGTTTGTTCGCTGGTTCGTTGGTTCGTTGGTTCGTTGGTTCGTTTGTTTCTTTGTTTCTTTCTTTCTTTGTTCGTTTGTTCGTGTGTTCGATTGTTCGTTTGCTCGTTTGTTCGTTTGTTCGCTGGTTCGTTGGTTCGTTGGTTCGTTGGTTCGTTGGTTCGTTGGTTCGTTGGTTCGTTGGTTCGTTGGTTCGTTGGTTCGTTGGTTCGTTGGTTCGTTGGTTCGTTGGTTCGTTGGTTCGTTGGTTCGTTGGTTCGTTGGATCGTTGGTTCGGAGGTTCGTTGGTTCGTTGGTTCGTTGGTTCGTTGGTTCGTTGGTTCGTTGGTCCGTTGGTTCGTTGGTTCGTTGGTTCGTTGGTTCGTTGGTTCGTTGATGCGTTGGTTCGTTGGTTCGTTGGTTCGTTGGTTGGTTGGTTCGTTGGTTCGTTGGTTCGTTGGTTCGTTTGTTCGTTTGTTCGCTGGTTCGTTGGTTCGTTGGTACGTTGGTTCGTTGGTTCGTTGGTTCGTTGGTTCGTTGGTTCGTTGGTTCCTTGGTTCGTTGGTTCGTTGGTTCGTTGGTTCGTTGGTTCGTTGGTTCGTTGGTTCGTTGGTTCGTTGGTTCGTTGGTTCGTTGGTTCGTTGGTTCGTTGGTTCGTTGGTTCGTTGGTTCCTTGGTTCGTTTGTTTCTTTGTTTCTTTCTTTCTTTGTTCGTTTGTTCGTATGTTCGTTTGTTCGTTGGTTCGTTGGTTCGTTGGTTCGTTGGTTCGTTGGTTCGTTGGATCGTTGGTTCGTTGGTTCGTTGGTTCGTTGGTTCGTTGGTTCGTTCTTTCGTTGGTTCGTTTGTTTCTTTGTTTCTTTCTTTCTTTGTTCGTTTGTTCGTTTGTTCGTTGGTTCGTTTGTTCGTTTGTTCGCTGGTTCGTTGGTTCGTTGGTTCGTTGGTTTCTTTGTTTCTTTCTTTCTTTCTTTCTTTGTTCGTTTGTTCGTTTGTTCGTTGGTTCGTTTGTTCGTTTGTTCGTTGGTTCGTTGGTTCGTTGGTTCGTTGGTTCGTTGGTTCGTTGGTTCGTTGGTTCGTTGGTTCGTTGGTTCGTTGGTTCGTTTGTTTCTTTGTTTCTTTCTTTCTTTGTTCGTTTGTTCGTTTGTTGGTTTGTTCGTTTGCTCGTTTGTTCGTTTGTTCGCTGGTTCGTTGGTTCGTTGGTTCGTTGGTTCGTTGGTTCGTTGGTTCGTTGGTTCGTTGGTTCGTTGGTTCGTTGGTTCGTTGGTTCGTTGGTTCGTTGGTTCGTTGGTTCGTTGGTTCGTTGGTTCGTTGGTTCGTTGGTTCGTTGGTTCGTTGGTTCGTTGGTTCGTTGGTTCGTTGGTTCGTTGGTTCGTTTGTTCGTTTGTTCGCTGGTTCGTTGGTTCGTTGGTTCGTTGGTTCGTTGGTTCGTTGGTTCGTTGGTTCGTTGGTTCGTTGGTTCGTTGGTTCGTTGGTTCGTTGGTTCGTTGGTTCGTTGGTTCGTTGGTTCGTTGGTTCGTTGGTTCGTTGGTTCGTTGGTTCGTTGGTTCGTTGGTTCGTTGGTTCGTTTGTTTCTTTGTTTCTTTCTTTCTTTGTTCGTTTGTTCGTTGGTTCGTTTGTTCGTTTGTTCGTTTGTTCGTTTGTTCGTTTGCTCGTTTGTTCGTTTGTTCGCTGGTTCGTTGGTTCGTTGGTTCGTTGGTTCGTTGGTTCGTTGGTTCGTTGGTTCGTTGGTTCGTTGGTTCGTTGGTTCGTTGGTTCGTTGGTTCGTTGGTTCGTTGGTTCGTTGGTTCGTTGGTTCGTAGGTTCGTTGGTTCGTTGGTTCGTTGGTTCGTTGGTCCGTTGGTTCGTTGGTTCGTTGGTTCGTTGGTTCGTTGGTTCGTTGGTTCGTTGGTTCGTTGGTTCATTGGTTGGTTGGT
>NW_027488051.1:0-10738 GCF_050908995.1 Andrena cerasifolii | reverse complement strand
TTGTTTAACAACGAGACGCAGAATTTTCGAACGCCTCTTGAAAGGCCTGCGCCTCATATTTGCAACTTTAAGGCGATGCATTTGAAGCTGAAATTTAGTGTACCTCTTTCGACTTCATGTTCTCCTGATATATTGGCCAAAATCTAGCGAAAATTTTCAGAATGCACAAAATTGGGCTTCGTAACAGGAGATCATGCCGTCGAAAGAGATGGCACAAAGTAACGTCTCCGGAGAGCAAATCAAAGAGCGAGATATGGCGCAGATGTTTCGAGACAGTGACTGATTAACGAAGAGACGCAGAATTTTCGAACGCCTCTTGAAAGGCCTGCGCCTCTTATTTGCAACTTTAAGGCGATGCCTTTGAAGCTGAAATTTAGTATACCTCTTTCCACTTCATTTTCTCCTGATATATTGGCCAAAATCTGGCGAAAATTTTCAGAATGCACAAAATTGGGCTTTGTAACAGGAGAACATGCCGTCGAAAGAGATGGAACAAAGTAACGTCTCTGGAGAGCAAATCAAAGAGCGAGAAGTGGCGCAGGTGTTTCGAGACAGTGACTGTTTAACGAAGAGACGCAGAATTTTCGAAAGCCTCTTGAAAGGCTTGCGCCTCTTATTTGCAACTTTAAGTCGATGCCCTTGAAGCTGAAATTTAGTATACCTCTTTTGACTTCATGTTCTCCTGATATATTGGCCAAAATCTGGCGAAAATTTTCAGAATGCACAAAATTGGGCTTTGTAACAGGAGAACATGCCGTCGAAAGAGATGGAACAAAGTAACGTCTCTGGAGAGCAAATCAAAGAGCGAGAAGTGGCGCAGGTGTTTCGAGACAGTGATTGTTTAACAACGAGACGCAGAATTTTCGAACGCCTCTTGAAAGGCCTGCGCCTCATATTTGCAACTTTAAGGCGATGCATTTGAAGCTGAAATTTAGTATACCTCTTTCGACTTCATGTTCTCCTGATATATTGGCCAAAATCTAGCGAAAATTTTCAGAATGCACAAAATTGGGCTTCGTAACAGGAGAACATGCCGTCGAAAGAGATGGCACAAAGTAACGTCTCCGGAGAGCAAATCAAAGAGCGAGATATGGCGCAGATGTTTCGAGACAGTGACTGATTAACGAAGAGACGCAGAATTTTCGAACGCCTCTTGAAAGGCCTGCGCCTCTTATTTGCAACTTTAAGGCGATGCCTTTGAAGCTGAAATTTAGTATACCTCTTTCCACTTCATTTTCTCCTGATATATTGGCCAAAATCTGGCGAAAATTTTCAGAATCCACAGAATTGGGCTATGTAACAGGAGAACATGCCGTCGAAAGAGATGGCACAAGGTAACGTCTCCGGAGAGCAAATCAAAGAGCGAGAAGTGGCGCAGGTGTTTCGAGACAGTGATTGTTTAACAACGAGACGCAGAATTTTCGAACGCCTCTTGAAAGGCCTGCGCCTCTTATTTGCAACTTTAAGGCGATGCCTTTGAAGCTGAAATTTAGTATACCTCTTTCCAATTCATTTTCTCCTGATATATTGGCCAAAATCTGGCGAAAATTTTCAGAATCCACAGAATTGGGCTTTGTAACAGGAGAACATGCCGTCGAAAGAGATGGCACAAGGTAACGTCTCCGGAGAGCAAATCAAAGAGCGAGAAGTGGCGCAGGTGTTTCGAGACAGTGATTGTTTAACAACGAGACGCAGAATTTTCGAACGCCTCTTGAAAGGCCTGCGCCTCTTATTTGCAACTTTAAGGCGATGCCTTTGAAGCTGAAATTTAGTATACCTCTTTCCAATTCATTTTCTCCTGATATATTGGCCAAAATCTGGCGAAAATTTCGAGAATACACAAAATTGAGCTTTATAACAGGAGAACATGCCGTCGAAAGAGATGGAACAATGTAACGTCTCCGGACAGCAAACGAAAGAGCGAGAAGTGGCGCAGGTGTTTCGAGACAGTGACTGTTTCACGAAGAGACGCTGAATTTTCGAAAGCCTCTTGAGAGGCCTGCGCCTCTTAATTGCAACTTTACGGCGATGCCTTTGAAGCTGAAATTTAGTATACCTATTTCCACTTCATGTTCTCCTGATATATTGGCCAAAATCTGGCGAAAATTTCGAGAATACACAAAATTGTGCTTTGTAACAGGACAACATGCCGTCGAAAGAGATGGAACAAAGTAACGTCTCTGGAGAGCAAATCAAAGAGCGAGAAGTGGCGCAGGTGTTTCGAGACAGTGATTGTTTAACAACGAGACGCAGAATTTTCGAACGCCTCTTGAAAGGCCTGCGCCTCATATTTGCAACTTTAAGGCGATGCATTTGAAGCTGAAATTTAGTATACCTCTTTCGACTTCATGTTCTCCTGATATATTGGCCAAAATCTAGCGAAAATTTTCAGAATGCACAAAATTGGGCTTTGTAACAGGAGAACATGCCGTCGAAAGAGATGGCACAAAGTAACGTCTCCGGAGAGCAAATCAAAGAGCGAGATATGGCGCAGATGTTTCGAGACAGTGACTGATTAACGAAGAGACGCAGAATTTTCGAACGCCTCTTGAAACGCCGGCGCCTCTTATTTGCAACTTTAAGGCGATGCCTTTGAAGCTGAAATTTAGTATACCTCTTTCCACTTCATTTTCTCCTGATATATTGGCCAAAATCTGGCGAAAATTTTCAGAATCCACAGAATTGGGCTTTGTAACAGGAGAACATGCCGTCGAAAGAGATGGAACAAAGTAACGTCTCTGGAGAGCAAATCAAAGAGCGAGAAGTGGCGCAGGTGTTTCGAGACAGTGACTGTTTAACGAAGAGACGCAGAATTTTCGAAAGCCTCTTGAAAGGCTTGCGCCTCTTATTTGCAACTTTAAGTCGATGCCCTTGAAGCTGAAATTTAGTATACCTCTTTTGACTTCATGTTCTCCTGATATATTGGCCAAAATCTGGCGAAAATTTTCAGAATGCACAAAATTGGGCTTTGTAACAGGAGAACATGCCGTCGAAAGAGATGGAACAAAGTAACGTCTCTGGAGAGCAAATCAAAGAGCGAGAAGTGGCGCAGGTGATTCGAGACAGTGATTGTTTAACAACGAGACGCAGAATTTTCGAACGCCTCTTGAAAGGCCTGCGCCTCATATTTGCAACTTTAAGGCGATGCATTTGAAGCTGAAATTTAGTATACCTCTTTCCACTTCATTTTCTCCTGATATATTGGCCAAAATCTGGCGAAAATTTTCAGAATCCACAGAATTGGGCTATGTAACAGGAGAACATGCCGTCGAAAGAGATGGCACAGAGTAACGTCTCCGGATGGCAAATCAATGAGCGAGAAGTGGCGCAGATGTTTCGAGACAGTGACTGTATAACGAAGAGTCGCACAATTTTCGAACGCCTCTTGAAAGTCCTGTGCCTCTGATTTGATACTTTTAAGCGATGCCTTTGAAGCTGAAATTTAGTATACCTCTTTCCACTTCATGTTATCCTGATATATTGGCCACAATCTGGCGAAAATTTTCAGAATGCACAAGATTGGGCTTTGTAACAGGAGAACATGCCGTCGAAAGAGATGGCACAAGGTAACGTCTCCGGAGAGCAAATCAAAGAGCGAGAAGTGGCGCAGGTGTTTCGAGACAGTGATTGTTTAACAACGAGACGCAGAATTTTCGAACGCCTCTTGAAAGGCCTGCGCCTCTTATTTGCAACTTTAAGGCGATGCCTTTGAAGCTGAAATTTAGTATACCTCTTTCCAATTCATTTTCTTCTGATATATTGGCCAAAATCTGGCGAAAATTTTCAGAATCCACAGAATTGGGCTTTGTAACAGGAGAACATGCCGTCGAAAGAGATGGCACAAGGTAACGTCTCCGGAGAGCAAATCAAAGAGCGAGAAGTGGCGCAGGTGTTTCGAGACAGTGATTGTTTAACAACGAGACGCAGAATTTTCGAACGCCTCTTGAAAGGCCTGCGCCTCTTATTTGCAACTTTAAGGCGATGCCTTTGAAGCTGAAATTTAGTATACCTCTTTCCAATTCATTTTCTCCTGATATATTGGCCAAAATCTGGCGAAAATTTCGAGAATACACAAAATTGAGCTTTATAACAGGAGAACATGCCGTCGAAAGAGATGGAACAATGTAACGTCTCCGGACAGCAAACGAAAGAGCGAGAAGTGGCGCAGGTGTTTCGAGACAGTGACTGTTTCACGAAGAGACGCTGAATTTTCGAAAGCCTCTTGAAAGGCCTGCGCCTCTTAATTGCAACTTTAAGGCGATGCCTTTGAAGCTGAAATTTAGTATACCTATTTCCACTTCATGTTCTCCTGATATATTGGCCAAAATCTAGCGAAAATTTTCAGAATGCACAAAATTGGGCTTTGTAACAGGAGAACATGCCGTCGAAAGAGATGGCACAAAGTAACGTCTCCGGAGAGCAAATCAAAGAGCGAGATATGGCGCAGATGTTTCGAGACAGTGACTGATTAACGAAGAGACGCAGAATTTTCGAACGCCTCTTGAAAGGCCTGCGCCTCATATTTGCAACTTTAAGGCGATGCATTTGAAGCTGAAATTTAGTATACCTCTTTCGACTTCATGTTCTCCTGATATATTGGCCAAAATCTAGCGAAAATTTTCAGAATGCACAAAATTGGGCTTTGTAACAGGAGAACATGCCGTCGAAAGAGATGGCACAAAGTAACGTCTCCGGAGAGCAAATCAAAGAGCGAGATATGGCGCAGATGTTTCGAGACAGTGACTGATTAACGAAGAGACGCAGAATTTTCGAACGCCTCTTGAAACGCCTGCGCCTCTTATTTGCAACTTTAAGGCGATGCCTTTGAAGCTGAAATTTAGTATACCTCTTTCCACTTCATTTTCTCCTGATATATTGGCCAAAATCTGGCGAAAATTTTCAGAATCCACAGAATTGGGCTTTGTAACAGGAGAACATGCCGTCGAAAGAGATGGAACAAAGTAACGTCTCTGGAGAGCAAATCAAAGAGCGAGAAGTGGCGCAGGTGTTTTGAGACAGTGACTGTTTAACGAAGAGACGCAGAATTTTCGAAAGCCTCTTGAAAGGCTTGCGCCTCTTATTTGCAACTTTAAGTCGATGCCCTTGAAGCTGAAATTTAGTATACCTCTTTTGACTTCATGTTCTCCTGATATATTGGCCAAAATCTGGCGAAAATTTTCAGAATGCACAAAATTGGGCTTTGTAACAGGAGAACATGCCGTCGAAAGAGATGGAACAAAGTAACGTCTCTGGAGAGCAAATCAAAGAGCGAAAAGTGGCGCAGTTGTTTCGAGACAGTGATTGTTTAACAACGAGACGCAGAATTTTCGAACGCCTCTTGAAAGGCCTGCGCCTCATATTTGCAACTTTAAGGCGATGCATTTGAAGCTGAAATTTAGTATACCTCTTTCCACTTCATTTTCTCCTGATATATTGGCCAAAATCTGGCGAAAATTTTCAGAATCCACAGAATTGGGCTTTGTAACAGGAGAACATGCCGTCGAAAGAGATGGCACAAAGTAACGTCTCCGGATGGCAAATCAATGAGCGAGAAGTGGCGCAGATGTTTCGAGACAGTGACTGTTTAACGAAGAGTCGCACAATTTTCGAACGCCTCTTGAAAGTCCTGCGCCTCTGATTTGATACTTTTAAGCGATGCCTTTGAAGCTGAAATTTAGTATACCTCTTTCCACTTCATGTTATCCTGATATATTGGCCACAATCTGGCGAAAATTTTCAGAATGCACAAAATTGGGCTTTGTAACAGGAGAACATGCCGTCGAAAGAGATGGCACAAGGTAACGTCTCCGGAGAGCAAATCAAAGAGCGAGAAGTGGCGCAGGTGTTTCGAGACAGTGATTGTTTAACAACGAGACGCAGAATTTTCGAACGCCTCTTGAAAGGCCTGCGCCTCTTATTTGCAACTTTAAGGCGATGCCTTTGAAGCTGAAATTTAGTATACCTCTTTCCAATTCATTTTCTTCTGATATATTGGCCAAAATCTGGCGAAAATTTTCAGAATCCACAGAATTGGGCTTTGTAACAGGAGAACATGCCGTCGAAAGAGATGGCACAAGGTAACGTGTCCGGAGAGCAAATCAAAGAGCGAGAAGTGGCGCAGTTGTTTCGAGACAGTGATTGTTTAACAACGAGACGCAGAATTTTCGAACGCCTCTTGAAAGGCCTGCGCCTCTTATTTGCAACTTTAAGGCGATGCCTTTGAAGCTGAAATTTAGTATACCTCTTTCCACTTCATTTTCTCCTGATATATTGGCCAAAATCTAGCGAAAATTTTCAGAATGCACAAAATTGGGCTTTGTAACAGGAGAACATGCCGTCGAAAGAGATGGCACAAAGTAACGTCTCCGGAGAGCAAATCAAAGAGCGAGATATGGCGCAGATGTTTCGAGACAGTGACTGATTATCGAAGAGACGCAGAATTTTCGAACGCCTCTTGAAACGCCTGCGCCTCTTATTTGCAACTTTAAGGCGATGCCTTTGAAGCTGAAATTTAGTATACCTCTTTCCACTTCATTTTCTCCTGATATATTGGCCAAAATCTGGCGAAAATTTTCAGAATCCACAGAATTGGGCTTTGTAACAGGAGAACATGCCGTCGAAAGAGATGGCACAAAGTAACGTCTCCGGATATCAAATCAATGAGCGAGAAGTGGCGCAGATGTTTCGAGACAGTGACTGTTTAACGAAGAGTCGCACAATTTTCGAACGCCTCTTGAAAGTACTGCGCCTCTGATTTGATACTTTTAAGCGATGCCTTTGAAGCTGAAATTTAGTATACCTCTTTCCACTTCATGTTATCCTGATATATTGGCCACAATCTGGCGAAAATTTTCAGAATGCACAAAATTGGGCTTTGTAACAGGAGAACATGCCGTCGAAAGAGATGGAACAAAGTAACGTCTCTGGAGAGCAAATCAAAGAGCGAGAAGTGGCGCAGGTGTTTCGAGACAGTGATTGTTTAACAACGAGACGCAGAATTTTCGAACGCCTCTTGAAAGGCCTGCGCCTCATATTTGCAACTTTAAGGCGATGCATTTGAAGCTGAAATTTAGTATACCTATTTCCACTTCATGTTCTCCTGATATATTGGCCAAAATCTGGCGAAAATTTCGAGAATACACAAAATTGTGCTTTGTAACAGGACAACATGCCGTCGAGGAACAAAGTAACGTCTCTGGAGAGCAAATCAAAGAGCGAGAAGTGGCGCAGGTGTTTCGAGACAGTGATTGTTTAACAACGAGACGCAGAATTTTCGAACGCCTCTTGAAAGGCCTGCGCCTCATATTTGCAACTTTAAGGCGATGCATTTGAAGCTGAAATTTAGTATACCTCTTTCGACTTCATGTTCTCCTGATATATTGGCCAAAATCTAGCGAAAATTTTCAGAATGCACAAAATTGGGCTTTGTAACAGGAGAACATGCCGTCGAAAGAGATGGCACAAAGTAACGTCTCCGGAGAGCAAATCAAAGAGCGAGATATGGCGCAGATGTTTCGAGACAGTGACTGATTAACGAAGAGACGCAGAATTTTCGAACGCCTCTTGAAACGCCGGCGCCTCTTATTTGCAACTTTAAGGCGATGCCTTTGAAGCTGAAATTTAGTATACCTCTTTCCACTTCATTTTCTCCTGATATATTGGCCAAAATCTGGCGAAAATTTTCAGAATCCACAGAATTGGGCTTTGTAACAGGAGAACATACCGTCGAAAGAGATGGCACAAAGTAACGTCTCCGGAGAGCAAATCAAAGAGCGAGAAGTGGCGCAGGTGTTTTGAGACAGTGACTGTTTAACGAAGAGACGCAGAATTTTCGAAAGCCTCTTGAAAGGCTTGCGCCTCTTATTTGCAACTTGAAGTCGATGCCCTTGAAGCTGAAATTTAGTATACCTCTTTTGACTTCATGTTCTCCTGATATATTGGCCAAAATCTGGCGAAAATTTTCAGAATGCACAAAATTGGGCTTTGTAACAGGAGAACATGCCGTCGAAAGAGATGGAACAAAGTAACGTCTCTGGAGAGCAAATCAAAGAGCGAGAAGTGGCGCAGGTGTTTCGAGACAGTGATTGTTTAACAACGAGACGCAGAATTTTCGAACGCCTCTTGAAAGGCCTGCGCCTCATATTTGCAACTTTAAGGCGATGCATTTGAAGCTGAAATTTAGTATACCTCTTTCGACTTCATGTTCTCCTGATATATTGGCCAAAATCTAGCGAAAATTTTCAGAATGCACAAAATTGGGCTTCGTAACAGGAGAACATGCCGTCGAAAGAGATGGCACAAAGTAACGTCTCCGGAGAGCAAATCAAAGAGCGGGATATGGCGCAGATGTTTCGAGACAGTGACTGATTAACGAAGAGACGCAGAATTTTCGAACGCCTCTTGAAAGGCCTGCGCCTCTTATTTGCAACTTTAAGGCGATGCCTTTGAAGCTGAAATTTAGTATACCTCTTTCCACTTCATTTTCTCCTGATATATTGGCCAAAATCTGGCGAAAATTTTCAGAATCCACAGAATTGGGCTTTGTAACAGGAGAACATGCCGTCGAAAGAGATGGCACAAGGTAACGTCTCCGGAGAGCAAATCAAAGAGCGAGAAGTGGCGCAGGTGTTTCGAGACAGTGACTGATTAACGAAGAGACGCAGAATTTTCGAACGCCGCTTGAAAGGCCTGCGCCTCTTATTTGCAACTTTAAGGCGATGCCTTTGAAGCTGAAATTTAGTATACCTCTTTCCACTTCATGTTCTCCTGATATATTGGCCAAAATCTGGCGAAAATTTTCAGAATCCACAGGATTGGGCTTTGTAACAGGAGAACATGCCGTCGAAAGAGATGGCACAGAGTAACGTCTCCGGAGGGCAAATCAATGAGCGAGAAGTGGCACAGATGTTTCGAGACAGTGATGGTTTAACAACGAGACGCAGAATTTTCGAACGCCTCTTGAAAGGCCTGCGCCTCATATTTGCAACTTTAAGGCGATGCATTTGAAGCTGAAATTTAGTATACCTCTTTCGACTTCATGTTCTCCTGATATATTGGCCAAAATCTAGCGAAAATTTTCAGAATGCACAAAATTGGGCTTTGTAACAGGAGAACATGCCGTCGAAAGAGATGGCACAAAGTAACGTCTCCGGAGAGCAAATCAAAGAGCGAGATATGGCGCAGATGTTTCGAGACAGTGACTGATTAACGAAGAGACGCAGAATTTTCGAAAGCCACTTGAAAGGCTTGCGCCTCTTATTTGCAACTTTAAGTCGATGCCCTTGAAGCTGAAATTTAGTATACCTCTTTTGACTTCATGTTCTCCTGATATATTGGCCAAAATCTGGCGAAAATTTTCAGAATGCACAAAATTGGGCTTTGTAACAGGAGAACATGCCGTCGAAAGAGATGGAACAAAGTAACGTCTCTGGAGAGCAAACGAAAGAGCGAGAAGTGGCGCAGGTGTTTTGAGACAGTGACAGTTTAACGAAGAGACGCAGAATTTTCGAAAGCCTCTTGAAAGGCTTGCGCCTCTTATTTGCAACTTTAAGTCGATGCCCTTGAAGCTGAAATTTAGTATACCTCTTTTGACTTCATGTTCTCCTGATATATTGGCCAAAATCTGGCGAAAATTTTCAGAATGCACAAAATTGGGCTTTGTAACAGGAGAACATGCCGTCGAAAGAGATGGCACAAAGTAATGTCTCCGGAGAGCAAATCAAAGAGCGAGAAGTGGCGCAGATGTTTCGAGACAGTGACTGTTTAACGAAGACACGCAGAATTTTCGAACGCCTCTTGAAAGGCCTGCGCCTCATATTTGCAACTTTAAGGCGATGCATTTGAAGCTGAAATTTAGTATACCTCTTTCGACTTCATGTTCTCCTGATATATTGGCCAAAATCTAGCGAAAATTTTCAGAATGCACAAAATTGGGCTTTGTAACAGGAGAACATGCCGTCGAAAGAGATGGCACAAAGTAACGTCTCCGGAGAGCAAATCAAAGAGCGAGATATGGCGCAGATGTTTCGAGACAGTGATTGTTTAACAACGAGACGCAGAATTTTCGAACGCCTCTTGAAAGGCCTGCGCCTCTTATTTGCAACTTTAAGGCGATGCCTTTGAAGCTGAAATTTAGTATACCTCTTTCCACTTCATGTTCTCCTGATATATTGGCCAAAATCTAGCGAAAATTTTCAGAATGCACAAAATTGGGCTTTGTAACAGGAGAACATGCCGTCGAAAGAGATGGCACAAAGTAACGTCTCCGGAGAGCAAATCAAAGAGCGAGATATGGCGCAGATGTTTCGAGACAGTGACTGATTAACGAAGAGACGCAGAATTTTCGAACGCCTCTTGAAACGCCGGCGCCTCTTATTTGCAACTTTAAGGCGATGCCTTTGAAGCTGAAATTTAGTATACCTCTTTCCACTTCATTTTCTCCTGATATATTGGCCAAAATCTGGCGAAAATTTTCAGAATCCACAGAATTGGGCTTTGTAACAGGAGAACATGCCGTCGAAAGAGATGGCACAAAGTAACGTCTCCGGAGAGCAAATCAAAGAGCGAGAAGTGGCGCAGGTGTTTTGAGACAGTGACAGTTTAACGAAGAGACGCAGAATATTCGAAAGCCTCTTGAAAGGCTTGCGCCTCTTATTTGCAACTTTAAGTCGATGCCCTTGAAGCTGAAATTTAGTATACCTCTTTTGACTTCATGTTCTCCTGATATATTGGCCAAAAT
>NW_027488050.1:0-10747 GCF_050908995.1 Andrena cerasifolii | reverse complement strand
AGAGACGCAGAATTTTCGAACGCCTCTTGAAAGGCCTGCGCCTCTTATTTGCAACTTTAAAGCGATGCCTTTGAAGCTGAAATTTAGTATACCTCTTTCCACTTCATTTTCTCCTGATTTATTGGCCAAAATCTGGCGAAAATTTCGAGAATACACAAAATTGGGCTTTGTAACAGGAGAACGTGCCGTCGAAAGAGATGGAACATAGTAATGTCTCCGGAGAACAAATCAAAGAGCGAGAAGTGGCGCAGGTGTTTCGAGACAGTGACTGTTTCACGAAGAGACGCAGAATTTTCGAAAGCCTCTTGAAAGGCCTGCGCCTCTTATTTGCAACTGTAAGGCGATGCCTTTGAAGCTGAAATTTAGTATACCTCTTTTGACTTCATGTTCTCCTGATATAATGGCCAAAATCTGGCGAAAATTTTCAGAATGCACAAAATTGGGCTTTGTAACAGGAGAACATGCCGTCGAAAGAGATGGAACAAAGTAATGTCTCCGGAGAGCAAATCAAAGAGCGAGATGTGGCGCAGATGTTTCGAGACAGTGACTGATTAACGAAGAGACGCAGAATTTTCGAACACCTCTTGAAAGGCCTGCGCCTCTTAATTGCAAATTTAAGGTGATGCCTTTGAAGCTGAAATTTAGTATACCTCTATCCACTTCATATTCTCCTTATATATTGGCCAAAATCTGGCGAAAATTTTCAGAATGCACAGAATTGGGCTTTGTAACAGGAGAACATGCCGTCGAAAGAGATGGCACAAAGTAACGTCTCCGGAGAGCAAATCAAAAAGCGAGAAGTGGCGCAGATGTTTCGAGACAGTGACTGTTTAACGAAGAGTCGCACAATTTTCGAACGCCTCTTGAAAGGCCTGCGCCTCTGATTTGATACTTTTAAGCGATGCCTTTGAAGCTGAAATTTAGTATACCCCTTTCCACTTCATGTTCTCCTGATATATTGGCCAAAATCTAGCGCAAAATTTCAGAATGCACAAAATTGGGCTTTGTAACAGGAGAGCATGCCGTCGAAAGAGATGGCACAAAGTAACGTCTCCGGAGAGCAAATCAAAGAGCGAGAAGTGGCGCAAGTGTTTCGAGACAGTGACTGTTTAACGAAGAGACGCAGAATTTTCGAATGCCTCTTGAAAGGCCTGCGCCTCTTATTTGCAACTTTAAGGCGATGCCTTTGAAGCTGATATTTAGTATACCTCTATCCACTTCATTTTCTCCTGATATATTGGCCAAAATCTGGCGAAAATTTTCAGAATGCACAGAATTGGGCTTTGTAACAGCAGAACATGCCGTCGAAAGGGATGGCACAAAGTAACGTCTCCGGAGGGCAAATCAATGAGCGAGAAGTGGCGCAGATGTTTCGAGACAGTGACTGATTAAAGAAGAGTCGCAGAATTTCGAACGCCTCTTGAAAGGCCTGCGCCTCTTATTTGCAACTTTAAGGCGATGCCTTTGAAGCTGAAATTTAGTATACCGCTTTCCACTTCATGTTCTCCTGATATATTGGCCAAAATCTGGCGAAAATTTTCCGAATGCACAAAATTGGGCATTGTAACAGGAGAACATGCCGTCGATAGAGATGGGACAAAGTAACGTCTCCGAAGAGCAAATGAAAGAGCGAGATGTGGCGCAGATGTTTCGAGACAGTGACTGATTAAAGAAGAGACGCAGAATTTTCGAACGCCTCTTGAAAGGCCTGCGCCTCTTATTTGCAACTTTAAAGCGATGCCTTTGAAGCTGAAATTTAGTATACCTCTTTCCACTTCATTTTCTCCTGATTTATTGGCCAAAATCTGGCGAAAATTTCGAGAATACACAAAATTGGGCTTTGTAACAGGAGAACGTGCCGTCGAAAGAGATGGAACATAGTAATGTCTCCGGAGAACAAATCAAAGAGCGAGAAGTGGCGCAGGTGTTTCGAGACAGTGACTGTTTCACGAAGAGACGCAGAATTTTCGAAAGCCTCTTGAAAGGCCTGCGCCTCTTATTTGCAACTGTAAGGCGATGCCTTTGAAGCTGAAATTTAGTATACCTCTTTTGACTTCATGTTCTCCTGATATAATGGCCAAAATCTGGCGAAAATTTTCAGAATGCACAAAATTGGGCTTTGTAACAGGAGAACATGCCGTCGAAAGAGATGGAACAAAGTAATGTCTCCGGAGAGCAAATCAAAGAGCGAGATGTGGCGCAGATGTTTCGAGACAGTGACTGATTAACGAAGAGACGCAGAATTTTCGAACACCTCTTGAAAGGCCTGCGCCTCTTAATTGCAAATTTAAGGTGATGCCTTTGAAGCTGAAATTTAGTATACCTCTATCCACTTCATGTTCTCCTTATATATTGGCCAAAATCTGGCGAAAATTTTCAGAATGCACAGAATTGGGCTTTGTAACAGGAGAACATGCCGTCGAAAGAGATGGCACAAAGTAACGTCTCCGGAGAGCAAATCAAAAAGCGAGAAGTGGCGCAGATGTTTCGAGACAGTGACTGTTTAACGAAGAGTCGCACAATTTTCGAACGCCTCTTGAAAGGCCTGCGCCTCTGATTTGATACTTTTAAGCGATGCCTTTGAAGCTGAAATTTAGTATACCCCTTTCCACTTCATGTTCTCCTGATATATTGGCCAAAATCTAGCGCAAAATTTCAGAATGCACAAAATTGGGCTTTGTAACAGGAGAGCATGCCGTCGAAAGAGATGGCACAAAGTAACGTCTCCGGAGAGCAAATCAAAGAGCGAGAAGTGGCGCAAGTGTTTCGAGACAGTGACTGTTTAACGAAGAGACGCAGAATTTTCGAATGCCTCTTGAAAGGCCTGCGCCTCTTATTTGCAACTTTAAGGCGATGCCTTTGAAGCTGATATTTAGTATACCTCTATCCACTTCATTTTCTCCTGATATATTGGCCAAAATCTGGCGAAAATTTTCAGAATGCACAGAATTGGGCTTTGTAACAGCAGAACATGCCGTCGAAAGAGATGGCACAAAGTAACGTCTCCGGAGGGCAAATCAATGAGCGAGAAGTGGCGCAGATGTTTCGAGACAGTGACTGATTAAAGAAGAGTCGCAGAATTTTCGAACGCCTCTTGAAAGGCCTGCGCTTCTTATTTGCAACTTTAAGGCGATGCCTTTGAAGCTGAAATTTAGTATACCCCTTTCCACTTCATGTTCTCCTGATATATTGGCCAAAATCTAGCGCAAAATTTCAGAATGCACAGAATTGGGCTTTGTAACAGGAGAACATGCCGTCGAAGGAGATGGCACAAAGTAACGTCTCCGGAGAGCAAATCAAAGAGCGAGATGTGGCGCAGATGTTTCGAGACAGTGACTGATTAACGATGAGACGCAGAATTTTCGAACGCCTCTTGAAAGGCCTGCGCCTCTGATTTGATACTTTTATGCGATGCCTTTGAAGCTGAAATTTAGTATACCCCTTTCCACTTCATGTTCTCCTGATATATTGGCCAATATCTAGCGCAAAATTTCAGAATGCACAAAATTGGGCTTTGTAACAGGAGAACATGCCGTCGAAAGCGATGGCACAAAGTAACGTCTCCGGAGAGCAAATCAAAGAGCGAGATGTGGCGCAGATGTTTCGAGACAGTGACTGATTAACGAAGAGACGCAGAATTTTCGAACACCTCTTGAAAGGCCTGCGCCTCTTAATTGCAAATTTAAGGTGATGCCTTTGAAGCTGAAATTTAGTATACCTCTATCCACTTCATGTTCTCCTGATATATTGGCCAAAATCTGGCGAAAATTTTCAGAATGCACAGAATTGGGCTTTGTAACAGGAGAACATGCCGTCGAAAGAGATGGCACAAAGTAACGTCTCCGGAGAGCAAATCAAAAAGCGAGAAGTGGCGCAGATGTTTCGAGACAGTGACTGTTTAACAAAGAGTCGCACAATTTTCGAACGCCTCTTGAAAGGCCTGCGCCTCTGATTTGATACTTTTAAGCGATGCCTTTGAAGCTGAAATTTAGTGTACCCCTTTCCACTTCATGTTCTCCTGATATATTGGCCAAAATCTAGCGCAAAATTTCAGAATGCACAAAATTGGGCTTTGTAACAGGAGAACATGCCGTCGAAAGAGATGGCACAAAGTAACGTCTCCGGAGAGCAAATCAAAGAGCGAGAAGTGGCGCAAGTGTTTCGAGACAGTGACTGTTTAACGAAGAGACGCAGAATTTTCGAATGCCTCTTGAAAGGCCTGCGCCTCTTAATTGCAACTTTAAGGCGATGCCTTTGAAGCTGAAATTTAGTATACCGCTTTCCACTTCATGTTCTCCTGATATATTGGCCAAAATCTGGCGAAAATTTTCCGAATGCACAAAATTGGGCATTGTAACAGGAGAACATGCCGTCGATAGAGATGGCACAAAGTAACGTCTCCGAAGAGCAAATGAAAGAGCGAGATGTGGCGCAGATGTTTCGAGACAGTGACTGATTAAAGAAGAGACGCAGAATTTTCGAACGCCTCTTGAAAGGCCTGCGCCTCTTATTTGCAACTTTAAAGCGATGCCTTTGAAGCTGAAATTTAGTATACCTCTTTCCACTTCATTTTCTCCTGATTTATTGGCCAAAATCTGGCGAAAATTTCGAGAATACACAAAATTGGGCTTTGTAACAGGAGAACGTGCCGTCGAAAGAGATGGAACATAGTAATGTCTCCGGAGAACAAATCAAAGAGCGAGAAGTGGCGCAGGTGTTTCGAGACAGTGACTGTTTCACGAAGAGACGCAGAATTTTCGAAAGCCTCTTGAAAGGCCTGCGCCTCTTATTTGCAACTGTAAGGCGATGCCTTTCAAGCTGAAATTTAGTATACCTCTTTTGACTTCATGTTCTCCTGATATAATGGCCAAAATCTGGCGAAAATTTTCAGAATGCACAAAATTGGGCTTTGTAACAGGAGAACATGCCGTCGAAAGAGATGGAACAAAGTAATGTCTCCGGAGAGCAAATCAAAGAGCGAGATGTGGCGCAGATGTTTCGAGACAGTGACTGATTAACGAAGAGACGCAGAATTTTCGAACACCTCTTGAAAGGCCTGCGCCTCTTAATTGCAAATTTAAGGTGATGCCTTTGAAGCTGAAATTTAGTATACCTCTATCCACTTCATGTTCTCCTGATATATTGGCCAAAATCTGGCGAAAATTTTCAGAATGCACAGAATTGGGCTTTGTAACAGGAGAACATGCCGTCGAAAGAGATGGCACAAAGTAACGTCTCCGGAGAGCAAATCAAAAAGCGAGAAGTGGCGCAGATGTTTCGAGACAGTGACTGTTTAACGAAGAGTCGCACAATTTTCGAACGCCTCTTGAAAGGCCTGCGCCTCTGATTTGATACTTTTGAGCGATGCCTTTGAAGCTGAAATTTAGTATACCCCTTTCCACTTCATTTTCTCCTGATATATTGGCCAAAATCTGGCGAAAATTTTCAGAATGCACAGAATTGGGCTTTGTAACAGCAGAACATGCCGTCGAAAGAGATGGCACAAAGTAACGTCTCCGGAGGGCAAATCAATGAGCGAGAAGTGGCGCAGATGTTTCGAGACAGTGACTGATTAAAGAAGAGTCGCAGAATTTTCGAACGCCTCTTGAAAGGCCTGCGCCTCTTATTTGCAACTTTAAGGCGATGCCTTTGAAGCTGAAATTTAGTATACCTCTTTCCACTTCATTTTCTCCTGATTTATTGGCCAAAATCTGGCGAAAATTTCGAGAATACACAAAATTGGGCTTTGTAACAGGAGAACGTGCCGTCGAAAGAGATGGCACAAAGTAACGTCTCCGGAGGGCAAATCAATGAGCGAGAAGTGGCGCAGATGTTTCGAGACATTGACTGTTTAACGAAGAGTCGCACAATTCTCGAACGCCTCTTGAAAGGCCTGCGCCTCTGATTTGATACTTTTAAGCGATGCCTTTGAAGCTGAAATTTAGTATACCTCTTTCCACTTCATGTTCTCCTGATATATTGGCCAAAATCTGGCGAAAATTTTCAGAATGCACAGAATTGGGCTTTGTAACAGGAGAACATGCCGTCGAAGGAGATGGCACAAAGTAACGTCTCCGGAGAGCAAATCAAAGAGCGAGATGTGGCGCAGATGTTTCGAGACAGTGACTGATTAACGATGAGACGCAGAATTTTCGAACGCCTCTTGAAAGGCCTGCGCCTCTGATTTGATACTTTTAAGCGATGCCTTTGAAGCTGAAATTTAGTATACCCCTTTCCACTTCATGTTCTCCTGATATATTGGCCAAAATCTAGCGCAAAATTTCAGAATGCACAAAATTGGGCTTTGTAACAGGAGAACATGCCGTCGAAAGAGATGGCACAAAGTAACGTCTCCGGAGAGCAAATCAAAGAGCGAGATGTGGCGCAGATGTTTCGAGACAGTGACTGATTAACGAAGAGACGCAGAATTTTCGAACACCTCTTGAAAGGCCTGCGCCTCTTAATTGCAAATTTAAGGTGATGCCTTTGAAGCTGAAATTTAGTATACCTCTATCCACTTCATGTTCTCCTGATATATTGGCCAAAATCTGGCGAAAATTTTCAGAATGCACAGAATTGGGCTTTGTAACAGGAGAACATGCCGTCGAAAGAGATGGCACAAAGTAACGTCTCCGGAGAGCAAATCAAAGAGCGAGATGTGGCGCAGATGTTTCGAGACAGTGACTGATTAACGATGAGACGCAGAATTTTCGAACGCCTCTTGAAAGGCCTGCGCCTCTGATTTGATACTTTTAAGCGATGCCATTGAAGCTGAAATTTAGTATACCCCTTTCCACTTCATGTTCTCCTGATATATTGGCCAAAATCTAGCGCAAAATTTCAGAATGCACAAAATTGGGCTTTGTAACAGGAGAACATGCCGTCGAAAGAGATGGCACAAAGTAACGTCTCCGGAGAGCAAATCAAAGAGCGAGATGTGGCGCAGATGTTTCGAGACAGTGACTGATTAACGAAGAGACGCAGAATTTTCGAACACCTCTTGAAAGGCCTGCGCCTCTTAATTACAAGTTTAAGGCGATGCCTTTGAAGCTGAAATTTAGTTTACCTCTTTCCACTTCATGTTCTCCTGATATATTGGCCAAAATCTGGCGAAAATTTTCAGAATGCACAGAATTGGGCTTTGTAACAGGAGAACATGCCGTCGAAGGAGATGGCACAAAGTAACGTCTCCGGAGAGCAAATCAAAGAGCGAGATGTGGCGCAGATGTTTCGAGACAGTGACTGATTAACGATGAGACGCAGAATTTTCGAACGCCTCTTGAAAGGCCTGCGCCTCTGATTTGATACTTTTAAGCGATGCCTTTGAAGCTGAAATTTAGTATACCCCTTTCCACTTCATGTTCTCCTGATATATTGGCCAAAATCTAGCGCAAAATTTCAGAATGCACAAAATTGGGCTTTGTAACAGGAGAACATGCCGTCGAAAGAGATGGCACAAAGTAACGTCTCCGGAGAGCAAATCAAAGAGCGAGAAGTGGCGCAAGTGTTTCGAGACAGTGACTGTTTAACGAAGAGACGCAGAATTTTCGAATGCCTCTTGAAAGGCCTGCGCCTCTTAATTGCAACTTTAAGGCGATGCCTTTGAAGCTGAAATTTAGTATACCGCTTTCCACTTCATGTTCTCCTGATATATTGGCCAAAATCTGGCGAAAATTTTCCGAATGCACAAAATTGGGCATTGTAACAGGAGAACATGCCGTCGAAAGAGATGGCACAAAGTAACGTCTCCGGAGAGCAAATCAAAGAGCGAGAAGTGGCGCAAGTGTTTCGAGACAGTGACTGTTTCACGAAGAGACGCAGAATTTTCGAAAGCCTCTTGAAAGGCCTGCGCCTCTTATTTGCAACTGTAAGGCGATGCCTTTGAAGCTGAAATTTAGTATACCTCTTTTGACTTCATGTTCTCCTGATATATTGGCCAAAATCTGGCGAAAATTTTCAGAATGCACAAAATTGGGCTTTGTAACAGGAGAACATGCCGTCGAAAGAGATGGAACAAAGTAATGTCTCCGGAGAGCAAATCAAAGAGCGAGAAGTGGCGCAGATGTTTCGAGACAGTGACTGTTTAACGAAGACACGCAGAATTTTCGAACGCCTCTTGAAAGGCCTGCGCCTCTGATTTGCAACTTTAAGGCGTTGCCTTTGAAGCTGAAATTTAGTATACCTCTTTCCACTTCATGTTCTCCTGATATATTGGCCAAAATCTGGCGAAAATTTTCAGAATCCACAGAATTGGGCTTTGTAACAGGAGAACATGCCGTCGAAAGAGATGGCACAAAGTAACGTCTCCGGAGGGCAAATCAATGAGCGAGAAGTGGCGCAGATGTTTCGAGACAGCGACTGTTTAACGAAGAGTCGCACAATTCTCGAACGCCTCTTGAAAGGCCTGCGCCTCTGATTTGATACTTTTAAGCGATGCCTTTGAAGTTGAAATTTAGTATACCTCTTTCCACTTCATGTTCTCCTGATATATTGGCCAAAATCTAGAAAAATTTTCAGAATGCACAGAATTGGGCTTTGTAACAGGAGAACATGCCGTCGAAAGAGATGGCACAAAGTAACGTCTCCGGAGAGCAAATCAAAGAGCGAGATGTGGCGCAGATGTTTCGAGACAGTGACTGATTAACGAAGAGACGCAGAATTTTCGAACGCCTCTTGAAAGGCCTGCGCCTCTGATTTGATACTTTTAAGCGATGCCTTTGAAGCTGAAATTTAGTATACCTCTTTCCACTTCATGTTCTCCTGATATATTGTCCAAAATCTGGCGAAAATTTTCAGAATACACAGAATTGGGCTTTGTAACAGGAGAACATGCCGTCGAAGGAGATGGCACAAAGTAACGTCTCCGGAGAGCAAATCAAAGAGCGAGATGTGGCGCAGATGTTTCGAGACAGTGACTGATTAACGATGAGACGCAGAATTTTCGAACGCCTCTTGAAAGGCCTGCGCTTCTGATTTGATACTTTTAAGCGATGCCTTTGAAGGTGAAATTTAGTATACCTCTTTCCACTTCATGTTCTCCTGATATATTGGCCAAAATCTAGCAAAAATTTTCAGAATGCACAGAATTGGGCTTTGTAACAGGAGAACATGCCGTCGAAAGAGATGGCACAAAGTAACGTCTCCGGAGAGCAAATCAAAGAGCGAGATGTGGCGCAGATGTTTCGAGACAGTGACTGATTAACGAAGAGACGCAGAATTTTCGAACACCTCTTGAAAGGCCTGCGCCTCTTAATTGCAAATTTAAGGTGATGCCTTTGAAGCTGAAATTTAGTATACCTCTATCCACTTCATGTTCTCCTGATATATTGGCCAAAATCTGGCGAAAATTTTCAGAATGCACAGAATTGGGCTTTGTAACAGGAGAACATGCCGTCGAAAGAGATGGCACAAAGTAACGTCTCCGGAGAGCAAATCAAAAAGCGAGAAGTGGCGCAGATGTTTCGAGACAGTGACTGTTTAACGAAGAGTCGCACAATTTTCGAACGCCTCTTGAAAGGCCTGCGCCTCTGATTTGATACTTTTAAGCGATGCCTTTGAAGCTGAAATTTAGTATACCCCTTTCCACTTCATGTTCTCCTGATATATTGGCCAAAATCTAGCGCAAAATTTCAGAATGCACAAAATTGGGCTTTGTAACAGGAGAACATGCCGTCGAAAGAGATGGCACAAAGTAACGTCTCCGGAGAGCAAATCAAAGAGCGAGAAGTGGCGCAAGTGTTTCGAGACAGTGACTGTTTAACGAAGAGACGCAGAATTTTCGAATGCCTCTTGAAAGGCCTGCGCCACTTAATTGCAACTTTAAGGCGATGCCTTTGAAGCTGAAATTTAGTATACCGCTTTCCACTTCATGTTCTCCTGATATATTGGCCAAAATCTGGCGAAAATTTTCCGAATGCACAAAATTGGGCATTGTAACAGGAGAACATGCCGTCGATAGAGATGGCACAAAGTAACGTCTCCGAAGAGCAAATGAAAGAGCGAGATGTGGCGCAGATGTTTCGAGACAGTGACTGATTAAAGAAGAGACGCAGAATTTTCGAACGCCTCTTGAAAGGCCTGCGCCTCTTATTTGCAACTTTAAAACGATGCCTTTGAAGCTGAAATTTAGTATACCTCTTTCCACTTCATTTTCTCCTGATTTATTGGCCAAAATCTGGCGAAAATTTCGAGAATACACAAAATTGGGCTTTGTAACAGGAGAACGTGCCGTCGAAAGAGATGGAACATAGTAATGTCTCCGGAGAACAAATCAAAGAGCGAGAAGTGGCGCAGGTGTTTCGAGACAGTGACTGTTTCACGAAGAGACGCAGAATTTTCGAAAGCCTCTTGAAAGGCCTGCGCCTCTTATTTGCAACTGTAAGGCGATGCCTTTGAAGCTGAAATTTAGTATACCTCTTTTGACTTCATGTTCTCCTGATATATTGGCCAAAATCTGGCGAAAATTTTCAGAATGCACAAAATTGGGCTTTGTAACAGGAGAACATGCCGTCGAAAGAGATGGAACAAAGTAATGTCTCCGGAGAGCAAATCAAAGAGCGAGAAGTGGCGCAGATGTTTCGAGACAGTGACTGTTTAACGAAGACACGCAGAATTTTCGAACGCCTCTTGAAAGGCCTGCGCCTCTGATTTGCAACTTTAAGGCGATGCCTTTGAAGCTGAAATTTAGTATACCTCTTTCCACTTCATGTTCTCCTGATATATTGGCCAAAATCTGGCGAAAATTTTC
>NW_027488049.1:0-10764 GCF_050908995.1 Andrena cerasifolii | reverse complement strand
TAAAACGAGTAAAACGAGTAAACCGCGTAAAACGAGTAAAACGAGTAAAACGAGTAAAACGAGTAAAACGAGTAAAACGAGTAAATCGAGTAAAACGAGTAAAACGAGTAAAACGAGTAAAACGAGTAAAACGAGTAAAACGAGTAAAATTAGTAAAACGAGTAAAACGAGTAAAACGAGTAAACCGCGTAAAACGAGTAAAACGAGTAATACGAGTAAAACGAGTAAAACGAGTAAAACTAGTAAAACTAGTAAAACTAGTAAAACGAGTAAAACTAGTAAAACGAGTAAAACGAGTAAAACGAGTAAAACGAGTAAAACGAGTAAAACGAGTAAAACGAGTAAAACGAGTAAAACGAGTAAAACGAGTAAAACGAGTGAAACGAGTAAAACGAGTAAAACGAGTAAAACGAGTAAAACGAGTAAAACGAGTAAAACGAGTAAATCGAGTAAAACGAGTAAAACAAGTAAAACGAGTAAAACGAGTAAAACGAGTGAAACGAGTAAAACGAGTGAAACGAGTAAAACGAGTAAAACGAGTAAAACTAGTAAAACTAGTAAAACTAGTAAAACGAGTAAAACTAGTAAAACGAGTAAAACGAGTAAAACGAGTAAAACGAGTAAAACGAGCAAAACGAGCAAAACGAGTAAAACGAGCAAAACTAGTAAAACGAGTAAAACGAGTAAAACGAGTAAAACGAGTAAAACGAGTAAAACGAGTAAAACGAGTAAAACGAGTAAAACGAGTAATACGAGTAAAACGAGTAAACCGCGTAAAACGAGTAAAACGAGTAAAACGAGTAATACGAGTAAAACGAGTATAACGAGTGAAACGAGTAAAACGAGTAAAACGAGTAAAACGAGTAAAACGAGTAAAACGAGTAAAACGAGTAAAACGAGTAAAACGAGTAAAACGAGTAAAACGAGTAAAACGAGTAAAATTAGTAAAACCAGTAAAACGAGTGAAACGAGTAAAACGAGTGAAACGAGTAAAACGAGTAAAACGAGTAAAACGAGTAAAACGAGTAAAACGAGTAAAACGAGTAAAACGAGTAAAACGAGTAAAACGAGTAAATCGAGTAAAACGAGTAAAACGAGTAAAACGAGTAAAACGAGTAAAACGAGTAAAACGAGTAAAACGAGTAAAACGAGTAAAACGAGTAAAACGAGTGAAACGAGTAAAACGAGTAAAACGAGTAAAACGAGTAAAACTAGTAAAACTAGTAAAACTAGTAAAACGAGTAAAACTAGTAAAACGAGTAAAACTAGTAAAACGAGTAAAACTAGTAAAACGAGTAAAACGAGTAAAACGAGTAAAACGAGCAAAACGAGTAAAACGAGCAAAACTAGTAAAACGAGTAAAACGTGTAAAACGAGTAAAACGAGTAAAACGAGTAAAACGAGTAAAACGAGTGAAACGAGTAAAACGAGTGAAACGAGTAAAACGAGTAAAACGAGTAAAACGAGTAAAACTAGTAAAACTAGTAAAACTAGTAAAACGAGTAAAACTAGTAAAACGAGTAAAACGAGTAAAACGAGTAAAACGAGTAAAACGAGTAAAACGAGTAAAACGAGTAAAACGAGTAAAACGAGTAATACGAGTAAAACGAGTAAAACGAGTAAAACTAGTAAAACTAGTAAAACTAGTAAAACTAGTAAAACGAGTAAAACTAGTAAAACGAGTAAAACGAGTAAAACGAGTAAAACGAGCAAAACGAGCAAAACGAGCAAAACTAGTAAAACGAGTAAAACGTGTAAAACGAGTAAAACGAGTAAAACGAGTAAAACGAGTAAAACGAGTAAAACGAGTAAAACGAGTAAAACGAGTAAAACGAGTAAAACGAGTAAAACGAGTAAAACGAGTAAAACGAGTAAATCGAGTAAAACGAGTAAAACGAGTAAAACGAGTAAAACGAGTAAAATTAGTAAAACCAGTAAAACGAGTGAAACGAGTAAAACGAGTAAAACGAGTAAAACGAATAAAACGCGTAAAACGAGTAAAGCGAGTAAAGCGATTAAAACGAGTAAAACGAGTAAAACGAGTAAAACGAGTAAAACGAGTAAAACGAGTAAAACGAGTAAAATGAGCAAAACGAGTAAAATGAGCAAAACTAGTAAAACGAGTAAAACGAGTAAAACGAGTAAAACGAGTAAAACGAGTAAAACGAGTAAAACGAGTAAATCGAGTAAAACGAGTAAAACGAGTAAAACGAGTAAAACGAGTGAAACGAGTGAAACGAGTGAAACGAGTGAACCGAGTAAAACGAGTAAAACGAGTTAAACGAGTAAAACGAGTAAAACGAGTAAAACGAGTAAAACGAGTAAAACGAGTAAAACGAGTAAAACGAGTAAAACGAGTAAAATTAGTAAAACCAGTAAAACGAGTGAAACGAGTAAAACGAGTAAAACGAGTAAAACGAGTAAAACGAGTAAAACGAGTAAAACGAGTGAAACGAGTAAAACGAGTGAAACGAGTAAAACGAGTAAAACGAGTAAAACGAGTAAAACTAGTAAAACTAGTAAAACTAGTAAAACGAGTAAAACTAGTAAAACGAGTAAAACGAGTAAAACGAGTAAAACGAGTAAAACGAGTAAAACGAGCAAAACGAGTAAAACGAGCAAAACTAGTAAAACGAGTAAAACGAGTAAAACGAGTAAAACGAGTAAAACGAGTAAAACGAGTAAAACGAGTAAAACGAGTAAAACGAGTAATACGAGTAAAACGAGTAAAACGAGTAAAACTAGTAAAACTAGTAAAACTAGTAAAACGAGTAAAACTAGTAAAACGAGTAAAACGAGTAAAACGAGTAAAACGAGTAAAACGAGTAAAACGAGTAAAACGAGTAAAACGAGTAAAACGAGTAAAACGAGTAAAACGAGTAAAACGAGTAAAACGAGTAAAACGAGTAAAACGAGTAAAACGAGTAAAACGAGTAAAACGAGCAAAACGAGTAAAATGAGCAAAACTAGTAAAACGAGTAAAACGAGTAAAACGAGTAAAACGAGTAAACCGCGTAAAACGAGTAAAACGAGTAATACGAGTAAACGAGTAAAACGAGTAAAACTAGTAAAACTAGTAAAACTAGTAAAACGAGTAAAACTAGTAAAACGAGTAAAACGAGTAAAACGAGTAAAACGAGTAAAACGAGCAAAACGAGTAAAACGAGCAAAACTAGTAAAACGAGTAAAACGAGTAAAACGAGTAAAACGAGTAAAACGAGTAAAACGAGTAAAACGAGTAAAACGAGTAAAACGAGTAAAACGAGTAAAACGAGTAAAACGAGTAAAACGAGTAAAACGAGTAAAACGAGTAAAACGAGTAAAACGAGTAAAACGAGTAATACGAGTAAAACTAGTAAAACTAGTAAAACTAGTAAAACTAGTAAAACTAGTAAAACGAGTAAAACTAGTAAAACGAGTAAAACGAGTAAAACGAGTAAAACGAGTAAAACGAGCAAAACGAGTAAAACGAGTAAAACGAGTAAAGCGAGTAAAGCGATTAAAACGAGTAAAACGAGTAAAACGAGTAAAACGAGTAAAACGAGTAAAACGAGTAAAATTAGTAAAACCAGTAAAACGAGTGAAACGAGTAAAACGAGTGAAGCGAGTGAAACGAGTAAAACGAGTTAAACGAGTAAAACGAGTAAAACGAGTTAAACGAGTAAAACGAGTAAAACGAGTAAAACGAGTAAAACTAGTAAAACTAGTAAAACTAGTAAAACGAGTAAAACTAGTAAAACGAGTAAAACGAGTAAAACGAGTAAAACGAGTAAAACGAGTAAAACGAGCAAAACGAGTAAAACGAGCAAAACTAGTAAAACGAGTAAAACGAGTAAAACGAGTAAAACGAGTAAAACGAGTGAAACGAGTAAAACGAGTAAAACGAGTAAAATGAGCAAAACGAGTAAAACGAGCAAAACTAGTAAAACGAGTAAAACGAGTAAAACGAGTAAAACGAGTAACCGCGTAAAACGAGTAAAACGAGTAAAACGAGTAAAACGAGTAAAACGAGTAAAACGAGTAAATCGAGTAAAACGAGTAAAACGAGTAAAACGAGTAAAACGAGTAAAACGAGTAAAACGAGTAAAATTAGTAAAACGAGTAAAACGAGTAAAACGAGTAAACCGCGTAAAACGAGTAAAACGAGTAATACGAGTAAAACGAGTAAAACGAGTAAAACTAGTAAAACTAGTAAAACTAGTAAAACGAGTAAAACTAGTAAAACGAGTAAAACGAGTAAAACGAGTAAAACGAGTAAAACGAGTAAAACGAGTAAAACGAGTAAAACGAGTAAAACGAGTAAAACGAGTGAAACGAGTAAAACGAGTAAAACGAGTAAAACGAGTAAAACGAGTAAAACGAGTAAAACGAGTAAATCGAGTAAAACGAGTAAAACAAGTAAAACGAGTAAAACGAGTAAAACGAGTGAAACGAGTAAAACGAGTGAAACGAGTAAAACGAGTAAAACGAGTAAAACTAGTAAAACTAGTAAAACTAGTAAAACGAGTAAAACTAGTAAAACGAGTAAAACGAGTAAAACGAGTAAAACGAGTAAAACGAGTAAAACGAGCAAAACGAGCAAAACGAGTAAAACGAGCAAAACTAGTAAAACGAGTAAAACGAGTAAAACGAGTAAAACGAGTAAAACGAGTAAAACGAGTAAAACGAGTAAAACGAGTAAAACGAGTAATACGAGTAAAACGAGTAAACCGCGTAAAACGAGTAAAACGAGTAAAACGAGTAATACGAGTAAAACGAGTATAACGAGTGAAACGAGTAAAACGAGTAAAACGAGTAAAACGAGTAAAACGAGTAAAACGAGTAAAACGAGTAAAACGAGTAAAACGAGTAAAACGAGTAAAACGAGTAAAACGAGTAAAATTAGTAAAACCAGTAAAACGAGTGAAACGAGTAAAACGAGTGAAACGAGTAAAACGAGTAAAACGAGTAAAACGAGTAAAACGAGTAAAACGAGTAAAACGAGTAAAACGAGTAAAACGAGTAAAACGAGTAAAACGTAAATCGAGTAAAACGAGTAAAACGAGTAAAACGAGTAAAACGAGTAAAACGAGTAAAACGAGTGAAAAGAGTAAAACGAGTAAAACGAGTGAAACGAGTAAAACGAGTAAAACGAGTAAAACGAGTAAAACTAGTAAAAACCTAGTAAAACTAGTAAAACGAGTAAAACTAGTAAAACGAGTAAAACTAGTAAAACGAGTAAAACTAGTAAAACGAGTAAAACGAGTAAAACGAGTAAAACGAGCAAAACGAGTAAAACGAGCAAAACTAGTAAAACGAGTAAAACGTGTAAAACGAGTAAAACGAGTAAAACGAGTAAAACGAGTGAAACGAGTAAAACGAGTAAAACGAGTGAAACGAGTAAAACGAGTAAAACGAGTAAAACGAGTAAAACTAGTAAAACTAGTAAAACTAGTAAAACGAGTAAAACTAGTAAAACGAGTAAAACGAGTAAAACGAGTAAAACGAGTAAAACGAGTAAAACGAGTAAAACGAGTAAAACGAGTAAAACGAGTAAAACGAGTAAAACGAGTAAAACGAGTAATACGAGTAAAACGAGTAAAACGAGTAAAACTAGTAAAACTAGTAAAACTAGTAAAACTAGTAAAACGAGTAAAACTAGTAAAACGAGTAAAACGAGTAAAACGAGTAAAACGAGCAAAACGAGTAAAACGAGCAAAACTAGTAAAACGAGTAAAACGTGTAAAACGAGTAAAACGAGTAAAACGAGTAAAACGAGTAAAACGAGTAAAACGAGTAAAACGAGTAAAACGAGTAAAACGAGTAAAACGAGTAAAACGAGTAAAACGAGTAAAACGAGTAAAACGAGTAAATCGAGTAAAACGAGTAAAACGAGTAAAACGAGTAAAACGAGTAAAACGAGTAAAATTAGTAAAACCAGTAAAACGAGTGAAACGAGTAAAACGAGTAAAACGAGTAAAACGAATAAAACGCGTAAAACGAGTAAAGCGAGTAAAGCGATTAAAACGAGTAAAACGAGTAAAACGAGTAAAACGAGTAAAACGAGTAAAACGAGTAAAATTAGTAAAACCAGTAAAACTAGTAAAACTAGTAAAACTAGTAAAACTAGTAAAACGAGTAAAACTAGTAAAACGAGTAAAACGAGTAAAACGAGTAAAACGAGTAAAACGAGCAAAACGAGTAAAACGAGTAAAACGAGTAAAGCGAGTAAAGCGATTAAAACGAGTAAAACGAGTAAAACGAGTAAAACGAGTAAAACGAGTAAAACGAGTAAAACGAGTAAAATTAGTAAAACCAGTAAAACGAGTGAAACGAGTAAAACGAGTGAAGCGAGTGAAACGAGTAAAACGAGTTAAACGAGTAAAACGAGTAAAACGAGTTAAACGAGTAAAACGAGTAAAACGAGTAAAACGAGTAAAACTAGTAAAACTAGTAAAACTAGTAAAACGAGTAAAACTAGTAAAACGAGTAAAACGAGTAAAACGAGTAAAACGAGTAAAACGAGTAAAACGAGTAAAACGAGCAAAACGAGTAAAACGAGCAAAACTAGTAAAACGAGTAAAACGAGTAAAACGAGTAAAACGAGTAAAACGAGTAAAACGAGTAAAACGAGTAAAATGAGCAAAACGAGTAAAACGAGCAAAACTAGTAAAACGAGTAAAACGAGTAAAACGAGTAAAACGAGTAAACCGCGTAAAACGAGTAAAACGAGTAAAACGAGTAAAACGAGTAAAACGAGTAAATCGAGTAAAACGAGTAAAACGAGTAAAACGAGTAAAACGAGTAAAACGAGTAAAACGAGTAAAATTAGTAAAACCAGTAAAACGAGTGAAACGAGTAAAACGAGTAAAACGAGTAAAACGAGTAAAGCGAGTAAAACGAGTTAAACGAGTAAAACGAGTAAAACGAGTTAAACGAGTAAAACGAGTAAAACGAGTAAAACAAGTAAAACGAGTAAAACGAGTAAAACGAGTAAAACGAGTAAAACGAGTAAAACGAGTAAAACGAGTAAAACGAGTAAAACGAGTAAAACGAGTAAAACGAGTAAAACGAGTAAAACGAGTAAAACGAGTAAAACGAGTAAAATTAGTAAAACCAGTAAAACGAGTGAAACGAGTAAAACGAGTAAAACGAGTAAAACGAGTAAAGCGAGTAAAACGAGTTAAACGAGTAAAACGAGTAAAACGAGTTAAACGAGTAAAACGAGTAAAACGAGTAAAACGAGTAAAACGAGTAAAACGAGTAAAACGAGTAAAACGAGTAAAACGAGTAAAACGAGTAAAACGAGTAAAACGAGTAAAACGAGTAAAACGAGTAAATCGAGTAAAACGAGTAAAACGAGTAAAACGAGTAAAACGAGTAAAACGAGTAAAACGAGTAAAACGAGTGAAACGAGTAAAACGAGTAAAACGAGTAAAACGAGTAAAACTAGTAAAACTAGTAAAACTAGTAAAACGAGTAAAACTAGTAAAACGAGTAAAACTAGTAAAACGAGTAAAACTAGTAAAACGAGTAAAACGAGTAAAACGAGTAAAACGAGCAAAACGAGTAAAACGAGCAAAACTAGTAAAACGAGTAAAACGTGTAAAACGAGTAAAACGAGTAAAACGAGTAAAACGAGTGAAACGAGTAAAACGAGTAAAACGAGTAAAACGAGCAAAACGAGTAAAACGAGCAAAACTAGTAAAACGAGTAAAACGTGTAAAACGAGTAAAACGAGTAAAACGAGTAAAACGAGTGAAACGAGTAAAACGAGTAAAACGAGTGAAACGAGTAAAACGAGTAAAACGAGTAAAACGAGTAAAACTAGTAAAACTAGTAAAACTAGTAAAACGAGTAAAACTAGTAAAACGAGTAAAACGAGTAAAACGAGTAAAACGAGTAAAACGAGTAAAACGAGTAAAACGAGTAAAACGAGTAAAACGAGTAAAACGAGTAAAGCGAGTAAAGCGATTAAAACGAGTAAAACGAGTAAAACGAGTAAAACGAGTAAAACGAGTAAAACGAGTAAAACGAGTAAAACGAGTAAAATTAGTAAAACCAGTAAAACTAGTAAAACTAGTAAAACTAGTAAAACTAGTAAAACGAGTAAAACTAGTAAAACGAGTAAAACGAGTAAAACGAGTAAAACGAGTAAAACGAGCAAAACGAGTAAAACGAGTAAAACGAGTAAAGCGAGTAAAGCGATTAAAACGAGTAAAACGAGTAAAACGAGTAAAACGAGTAAAACGAGTAAAACGAGTAAAACGAGTAAAACGAGTAAAATTAGTAAAACCAGTAAAACGAGTGAAACGAGTAAAACGAGTGAAGCGAGTGAAACGAGTAAAACGAGTTAAACGAGTAAAACGAGTAAAACGAGTTAAACGAGTAAAACGAGTAAAACGAGTAAAACGAGTAAAACTAGTAAAACTAGTAAAACTAGTAAAACGTGTAAAACTAGTAAAACGAGTAAAACGAGTAAAACGAGTAAAACGAGTAAAACGAGTAAAACGAGTAAAACGAGCAAAACGAGTAAAACGAGCAAAACTAGTAAAACGAGTAAAACGAGTAAAACGAGTAAAACGAGTAAAACGAGTAAAACGAGTAAAACGAGTAAAACGAGTAAAACGAGTAAAATGAGCAAAACGAGTAAAACGAGCAAAACTAGTAAAACGAGTAAAACGAGTAAAACGAGTAAAACGAGTAAAACGAGTAAACCGCGTAAAACGAGTAAAACGAGTAAAACGAGTAAAACGAGTAAAACGAGTAAATCGAGTAAAACGAGTAAAACGAGTAAAACGAGTAAAACGAGTAAAATTAGTAAAACCAGTAAAACGAGTGAAACGAGTAAAACGAGTAAAACGAGTAAAACGAGTAAAACGAGTAAAGCGAGTAAAACGAGTTAAACGAGTAAAACGAGTAAAACGAGTTAAACGAGTAAAACGAGTAAAACGAGTAAAACAAGTAAAACGAGTAAAACGAGTAAAACGAGTAAAACGAGTAAAACGAGTAAAACGAGTAAAACGAGTAAAACGAGTAAAACGAGTGAAACGAGTAAAACGAGTAAAACGAGTAAAACGAGTAAAACTAGTAAAACTAGTAAAACTAGTAAAACGAGTAAAACTAGTAAAACGAGTAAAACTAGTAAAACGAGTAAAACTAGTAAAACGAGTAAAACGAGTAAAACGAGTAAAACGAGCAAAACGAGTAAAACGAGCAAAACTAGTAAAACGAGTAAAACGTGTAAAACGAGTAAAACGAGTAAAACGAGTAAAACGAGTGAAACGAGTAAAACGAGTAAAACGAGTGAAACGAGTAAAACGAGTAAAACGAGTAAAACGAGTAAAACTAGTAAAACTAGTAAAACTAGTAAAACGAGTAAAACTAGTAAAACGAGTAAAACGAGTAAAACGAGTAAAACGAGTAAAACGAGTAAAACGAGTAAAACGAGTAAAACGAGTAAAACGAGTAAAACGAGTAAAACGAGTAATACGAGTAAAACGAGTAAAACGAGTAAAACTAGTAAAACTAGTAAAACTAGGAAAACTAGTAAAACGAGTAAAACTAGTAAAACGAGTAAAACGAGTAAAACGAGTAAAACGAGCAAAACGAGTAAAACGAGCAAAACTAGTAAAACGAGTAAAACGTGTAAAACGAGTAAAACGAGTAAAACGAGTAAAACGAGTAAAACGAGTAAAACGAGTAAAACGAGTAAAACGAGTAAAACGAGTAAAACGAGTAAAACGAGTAAAACGAGTAAAACGAGTAAAACGAGTAAATCGAGTAAACCGCGTAAAACGAGTAAAACGAGTAAAACGAGTAAAACGAGTAAAACGAGTAAATCGAGTAAAACGAGTAAAACGAGTAAAACGAGTAAAACGAGTAAAACGAGTAAAACGAGTAAAATTAGTAAAACCAGTAAAACGAGTGAAACGAGTAAAACGAGTAAAACGAGTAAAACGAGTAAAACGAGTAAAACTAGTAAAACTAGTAAAACTAGTAAAACGAGTAAAACTAGTAAAACGAGTAAAACTAGTAAAACGAGTAAAACTAGTAAAACGAGTAAAACGAGTAAAACGAGTAAAACGAGCAAAACGAGTAAAACGAGCAAAACTAGTAAAACGAGTAAAACGTGTAAAACGAGTAAAACGAGTAAAACGAGTAAAACGAGTGAAACGAGTAAAACGAGTAAAACGAGTGAAACGAGTAAAACGAGTAAAACGAGTAAAACGAGTAAAACTAGTAAAACTAGTAAAACTAGTAAAACGAGTAAAACTAGTAAAACGAGTAAAACGAGTAAAACGAGTAAAACGAGTAAAACGAGTAAAACGAGTAAAACGAGTAAAACGAGTAAAACGAGTAAAACGAGTAAAACGAGTAAAACGAGTAATACGAGTAAAACGAGTAAAACGAGTAAAACTAGTAAAACTAGTAAAACTAGTAAAACTAGTAAAACGAGTAAAACTAGTAAAACGAGTAAAACGAGTAAAACGAGTAAAACGAGCAAAACGAGTAAAACGAGCAAAACTAGTAAAACGAGTAAAACGTGTAAAACGAGTAAAACGAGTAAAACGAGTAAAACGAGTAAAACGAGTAAAACGAGTAAAACGAGTAAAACGAGTAAAACGAGTAAAACGAGTAAAACGAGTAAAACGAGTAAAACGAGTAAAACGAGTAAATCGAGTAAAACGAGTAAAACGAGTAAAACGAGTAAAACGAGTAAAACGAGTAAAATTAGTAAAACCAGTAAAACGAGTGAAACGAGTAAAACGAGTAAAACGAGTA
>NW_027488048.1:5000-10767 GCF_050908995.1 Andrena cerasifolii | reverse complement strand
CGACCGACCGACCGACCGATCGACCGACCGACTGACAGACCGACTGACCGACTGACAGACCGACCGACCGACCGACCGACCGACCGACAAACCGACCGACCGACCGACCGACCGACTGACCGACCGACCGACCGACCGACCGACCGACCGACCGACCGACCGACCGCCTGACCGACCGACTGACCGACTGACCGACGGACTGACCGACCGACTGACCGACCGACCGACCGACCATTCGACCGACCGACCGACCGACCGACCGATCGACCGACCGACTGACAGACCGACTGACCGACTGACAGACCGACCGACCGACCGACCGACCGACCGACCAACCGACCGACCGACCGACCGACCGACCGACTGACCGACCGACCGACCGACCGACCGACCGACCGACCGACCGACCGACCGTCTGACCGACCGACTGACCGACCGACCGACCGACTGACCGACCGACTGACCGACCGACCGACCGAACGACGACCGACCGACCGACCGACCGACCGACCGACCGACCGACCGACCGACCGTCTGACCGACCGACTGACCGACCGACCGACCGACTGACCGACCGACTGACCGACCGACCGACCGACCGACCGACCGACCGACCGACCGACCGACCGACCGACCGACCGACCGACCGACCGACCGACCGATCGACCGACTGACCGACCGACCGACCGACCGACCGACCAACCGAACGACCGACCGACCGACCGACCGACCGACCGACCGACCGACTGACCGACCGACTGACCGACTGGCCGACCGACTGACGGACCGACCGACCGACCGACCGATCGACCGACCGACTGACCGACCGATCGACCGACCGACCGACCGACCGACTGACCGACCGACCGACCGACTGACCGACTGACCGACCGACCGACCGACTGACGGACTGACTGACCGAGGGACCGACTGACAGACCGACTGACAGACCGACCGACCGACCGACCGACCGACCGACCGACCGACCGACCGACCGACCGACCGACCGACCGACCGACCGACCGACCGACCGACCAACCGAACGACCGACCGACCGACCGACCGACCGACCATCCGACCGACCGACCGACCGACCGACCGACCGACCGACCGACCGACCGACCGTCTGACCGACCGACTGACCGACCGACCGACCGACTGACCGACCGACTGACCGACCGACCGATCGACCGACTGACCGACCGACCATCCGACCGACCGACCGACTGACCGACCGACCGACCGACTGACCGACCGACCGACCGACCGACCGACCGACCGACCGACCGACCGACCGCCTGACCGACCGACTGACCGACTGACCGACGGACTGACCGACCGACTGACCGACCGACCGACCGACCATTCGACCGACCGACCGACCGACCGACCGCCTGACCGATCGACTGACCGACCGATCGACCGACCGACCGACCGACCGACTGACAGACCGACTGACAGACCGACCGACTGACTGACTGACAGACCGACCGACCGACCGACCGACAGACCGACCGACCGACCGACCGACTGACGGACTGACTGACCGACTGACCGACTGACAGACCGACTGACAGACAGACCGACCGACCGACCGACCGACCGACCGACCGACCGACCGACCGACCGACCGACCGACCAACCGAACGACCGACTGACCGACCGACCGACCGACTGACCGACCGACTGACCGACCGACCGATCGACCGACTGACCGACCGACCATCCGACCGACCGACCGACTGACCGACCGACCGACCGACTGACCGACCGACCGACCGACCGACCGACCGACCGACCGACCGACCGACCGCCTGACCGACCGACTGACCGACTGACCGACGGACTGACCGACCGACTGACCGACCGACCGACCGACCATTCGACCGACCGACCGACCGACCGACCGCCTGACCGATCGACTGACCGACCGATCGACCGACCGACCGACCGACCGACTGACAGACCGACTGACAGACCGACCGACTGACTGACTGACAGACCGACCGACCGACCGACCGACAGACCGACCGACCGACCGACCGACCGACTGACGGACTGACTGACCGACTGACCGACTGACAGACCGACTGACAGACAGACCGACCGACCGACCGACCGACCGACCGACCGACCGACCGACCGACCGACCGACCGACCAACCGAACGACCGACCGACCGACCGACCGACCGACCGACCGACCGACCAACCGAACGACCGACCGACCGACCGACCGACCGACCGACCGACCGACCGACCGACCGACTGACCGACTGGCCGACCGACTGACGGACCGACCGACCGACCGACCGACCGACCGATCGACCGACCGACTGACAGACCGACTGACCGACTGACAGACCGACCGACCGACCGACCGACCGACCGACCAACCGACGGACTGACCGACCGACTGACCGACCGACCGACCGACCATTCGACCGACCGACCGACCGACCGACCGATCGACCGACCGACTGACAGACCGACTGACCGACTGACAGACCGACCGACCGACCGACCGACCGACCGACCAACCGACCGACCGACCGACCGACCGACCGACTGACCGACCGACCGACCGACCGACCGACCGACCGACCGACCGCCTGACCGACCGACCGACCGACCGACTGACGGACTGACTGACCGACTGACCGACTGACTGACTGACAGACCGACCGACCGACCGACCGACTGACGGACTGACTGACCGACTGACCGACTGACAGACCGACTGACAGACCGACTGACAGACAGACCGACCGACCGACCGACCGACCGACCGACCGACCGACCGACCGACGACCGACCGACCGACCGACCGACCGACCGACCGACCGACCGACCGACCGACCGACCGACCGACCGACCGACCGACCAACCGAACGACCGACCGACCGACCGACCGACCGACCATCCGACCGACCGACCGACCGACCGACCGACCGACCGACCGACCGACCGACCGTCTGACCGACCGACTGACCGACCGACCGACCGACTGACCGACCGACTGACCGACCGACCGACCGACCGACCGACTGACCGACCGACCATCCGACCGACCGACCGACTGACTGACCGACTGACAGACCGACCGACCGACCGACCGACCGACCGACCAACCGACCGACCGACCGACCGACCGACCGACTGACCGACCGACCGACCGACCGACCGACCGACCGACCGACCGCCTGACCGACCGACCGACCGACCGACTGACGGACTGACTGACCGACTGACCGACTGACTGACTGACAGACCGACCGACCGACCGACCGACTGACGGACTGACTGACCGACTGACCGACTGACAGACCGACTGACAGACCGACTGACAGACAGACCGACCGACCGACCGACCGACCGACCGACCGACCGACCGACCGACCGACCACCGAACGACCGACCGACCGACCGACCGACCGACCGACCGACCGACCAACCGAACGACCGACCGACCGACCGACCGACCGACCGACCGACCGACCGACCGACCGACCGACCGACTGACCGACTGGCCGACCGACTGACGGACCGACCGACCGACCGACCGACCGATCGACCGACCGACTGACAGACCGACTGACCGACTGACAGACCGACCGACCGACCGACCGACCGACCGACCAACCGACCGACCGACCGACCGACCGACCGACCGACCGACTGACCGACCGACCGACCGACCGACCGACCGACCGACCGACCAACCGACCGACCGTCCGACCGACCGACCGACCGACCGACTGACAGACCGACTGACTGACTGACAGACCGACCGACCGACCGAACGACGGACTGACTGACCGACTGACCGACTGACCGACTGACCGACTGACCGACCGACTGACTGACCGACTGACCGACAGACCGACCGACCGACCGACGGACTGACTGACCGACTGACCGACTGACAGACACGACTGACAGACCGACCGACTGGACCGAACGACCGACCGACCGACCGACCGACCGACCGACCGACCGACCGACCGACCGACCGACCAACCGACCGACCCACCGACCGACCGACTGACCGACCGACCGACCGACTGACCGACTGACCGACCGACTGACGGACGGACTGACCGATCGACCGACCGACTGACCGACCGAACGACGGAGTGACTGACCGACTGACCGACTGATCGACTGACCGACCGACTGACTGACCGACTGACCGACTGACCGACCGACCGACCGACAGACTGACGGACCGACCGACCGACCGACCGACCGACCGACCGACTGACCGACTGGCCGACCGACTGACGGACCGACCGAACGGCGGACTGACCGACCGACCGACCGACCGACTGACAGACCGACCGACCGACCGACCGACCGACCGACCGACCGACCGACCGACCGACCGACCGACTGACCGACTGACCGACTGACAGACCGACCGACCGACCGACCGACTGACGGACTGACAGACTGACCGACTGACCGACGGACTGACCGACCGACCGAACGACCGACCGACTGACGGACTGACTGACCGATCGACCGACCGACCGACCGACCGAACGACGGACTGACTGACCGACTGACCGACTGACCGACTGACCGACTGACCGACCGACTGACTGACCGACTGACCGACCGACCGACCGACCGACCGACCGACCGACCGACCAACCGAACGACCGACCGACCGACCGACCGACCGACCATCCGACCGACCGACCGACCGACCGACCGACCGACCGACCGACCGACCGACCGTCTGACCGACCGAATGACCGACTGACCGACGGACTGACCGACCGACTGACCGACCGACCGACCGACAGACCGACCGACCGACCGACCGACTGACGGACTGACTGACCGACTGACCGACTGACAGACCGACTGACAGACAGACCGACCGACCGACTGACGGACTGACTGACCGACTGACCGACTGACAGACCGACTGACAGACAGACAGACCGACCGACCGACCGACCGACCGACCGACCGACCGACCGACCGACCGACCGACCGACCGACCGACCGACTGACCGACTGGCCGACCGACTGACGGACCGACCGACCGACCGACCGACCGACCGACCGATCGACCGACCGACTGACAGACCGACTGACCGACTGGCCGACCGACTGACGGACCGACCGACCGACCGACCGACCGACCGACCGATCGACCGACCGACTGACAGACCGACTGACCGACTGACAGACCGACCGACCGACCGACCGACCAACCGACCGACCGACCGACCGACCGACCGACCGACCGACCAACCGACCGACCGACCGACCGACCGACTGACCGGCCGACCGACCGACCGACCGACCGACCGACCGTCTGACCGACCGACTGACCGCCTGACCGACGGACTGACCGACCGACTGACCGACCGACCGACCGACCGACCGACCGACCATCCGACCGACCGACCGACCGACCGACCGACCGACCGACCGACCGATCGACCGACCGACCGACCGACCGACTGACCGACCGACCGACCAACTGACCGACTGACCGACCGACCGACCGACCGACTGACCGACCGACCGACCGACCGAACGACGGACTGACCGACCGACTGACCGACCGACTGACCGATTGACCGACTGACCGACTGACCGACTGACCGACCGACCGACCGACTGACCGACCGACTGACCGACCGACCGACCGACCGACCGACCGACCGACCGAACGACGGACTGACTGACCGACTGACCGACCGACCGACCGACCGACCGACCGACCGACCGACCGACCGACCAACCGAC
>NW_027488047.1:0-10771 GCF_050908995.1 Andrena cerasifolii | reverse complement strand
TAAAACGAGTAAAACGAGTAAAACGAGTAAAACGAGTAAAACGAGTAAAACGAGTGAAACGAGTGAAACGAGTAAAACGAGTGAAACGAGTAAAACGAGTAAAACGAGTAAAACGAGTAAAACGAGTAAAACGAGTAAAACGAGTAAAACGAGTAAAACTAGTAAAACGAGTAAAACGAGTAAAACTAGTAAAACGAGTAAAACGAGTAAAACGAGTGAAACGAGTAAAACGAGTAAAACGAGTAAAACGAGCAAAACTAGTAAAACTAGTAAAACGAGTAAATCGAGTAAACCGAGTAAAACGAGTAAAACGAGTAAAACGAGTAAAACGAGTAAAACGAGCAAAACTAGTAAAACGAGTAAAACGAGTAAAACGAGTAAAACGAGCAAAACGAGTAAAACGAGAAAAACGAGTAAAACGTGTAAAACGAGTAAAACGAGTAAAACGAGTAAAACGAGTAAAACGAGTAAACCGAGTAAAACGAGTTAAACTAGTTAAACGAGTAAAACGAGTAAAACGAGTAAAACTAGTAAAACGAGTAAAACGAGTAAAACGAGCAAAACGAGTAAAACGAGAAAAACGAGTAAAACGTGTAAAACGAGTAAAACGAGTAAAACGAGTAAAACGAGTAAAACGAGTAAAACGAGTAAAACGAGTAAAACGAGTAAAACGAGTAAAACGAGTAAAACGAGTAAAACTAGTTAAACGAGTAAAACGAGTAAAACGAGTAAAACGAGTAAAACGAGTAAAACGAGTAAAACGAGTAAAACGAGTAAAACGGGTAAAACGAGTAAAACGAGTAAAACGAGTGAAACGAGTAAAACGAGTAAAACGAGTAAAACGAGTAAAACGAGTAAAACGAGTAAAACGAGCAAAACTAGTAAAACGAGTAAAACGAGTAAAACGAGCAAAACTAGTAAAACGAGCAAAACTAGTAAAACGAGTAAAACGGGTAAAACGAGTAAAACGAGTAAAACGAGTAAATCGAGTAAAACGAGTAAAACGAGTAAAACGAGTAAAACGAGTAAAACGAGCAAAACTAGTAAAACGAGTAAAACGAGTAAAACGAGTAAAACGAGTAAAACGAGTAAAACGAGTAAAACGAGTAAAACGAGTAAAACGAGTAAAACGAGTAAAACGAGTAAAACGAGTAAAACGAGTAAAACGAGTAAAACGAGTAAAACGAGTAAAACGAGAAAAACGAGTAAAACTAGTAAAACGAGTAAAACGAGTAAAACAAGTAAATCGAGTAAAACGAGTAAAACGAGTAAAACGAGTAAAACGAGCAAAACTAGTAAAACGAGTAAAACGAGTAAAACGAGTAAAACGAGCAAAACGAGTAAAACGAGAAAAACGAGTAAAACGTGTAAAACGAGTAAAACGAGTAAAACGAGTAAAACGAGTAAAACGAGTAAAACGAGTAAAACGAGTAAAACGAGTAAACCGAGTAAAACGAGTTAAACTAGTTAAACGAGTAAAACGAGTAAAACGAGTAAAACGAGTAAAACGAGTAAAACGAGTAAAACGAGTAAAACGGGTAAAACGAGTAAAACGAGTAAAACTAGTAAAACGAGCAAAACTAGTAAAACGAGTAAAACGAGTAAAACGAGTAAAACGAGTAAAACGAGTAAAACTAGTAAAACGAGTAAAACTAGTAAAACGAGTAAAACGAGTAAAACGAGTAAAACGAGTAAAACGAGTAAAACGAGTAAAACGAGTAAAACTAGTAAAACGAGTAAAACGAGTAAAACGAGTAAAACGAGTAAAACGAGTAAAACGAGTAAAACGAGTGAAACGAGTGAAACGAGTAAAACGAGTGAAACGAGTAAAACGAGTAAAACGAGTAAAACGAGTAAAACGAGTAAAACGAGTAAAACGAGTAAAACGAGTAAAACGAGTAAAACGAGTAAAACGAATAAAACGAGTAAAACGAGTAAAACGAGTAAAACGAGTAAAACGAGTAAAACGAGTAAAACGAGTAAAACGAGTAAAACGAGCAAAACTAGTAAAACGAGTAAAACGAGTAAAACGAGTAAAACGAGTAAAACGAGTAAAACGAGTAAAACGAGTAAAACTAGTAAAACTAGTAAAACGAGTAAATCGAGTAAACCGAGTAAAACGAGTAAAACTAGTAAAACGAGTATAACGAGTAAAACTAGTAAAACGAGTAAAAATAGTAAAACGAGTAAAACGAGTAAAACGAGTAAAACTAGTAAAACGAGTAAAACGAGTAAAACGAGTTAAACGAGTAAAACGAGTAAAAGGAGTAAAACGAGCAAAACTAGTAAAACGAGTAAAACGATTAAAACGAGTAAAAGAGCAAAACTAGTAAAACGAGTAAAACGAGTGAAACGAGTAAAACGTGTAAAACGAGTAAAACGAGTAAAACTAGTAAAACTAGTAAAACGAGTAAATCGAGTAAACCGAGTAAAACGAGTAAAACTAGTAAAACGAGTATAACGAGTAAAACTAGTAAAACGAGTAAAAATAGTAAAACGAGTAAAACGAGTAAAACGAGTAAAACTAGTAAAACGAGTAAAACGAGTAAAACGAGTAAAACGAGTAAAACGAGTAAAACTAGTAAAACGAGTAAAACGAGTAAAACGAGTAAAACGAGTAAAACGAGTAAAACGAGTAAAACGAGTGAAACGAGTGAAACGAGTAAAACGAGTAAAACGAGTAAAACGAGTAAAACGAGTAAAACGAGTAAAACGAGTAAAACGAGTAAAACGAGTAAAACGAGTAAAACGAGTAAAACGAATAAAACGAATAAAACGAATAAAACGAGTAAAACGAGTAAAACGAGCAAAACGAGTAAATCGAGTAAAACGAGTAAAACGAGTAAAACGGGTAAAACGAGTAAAACGAGTAAAACGAGTAAAACGAGTTAAACGAGTAAAACGAGTAAAACGAGTAAAACGAGCAAAACTAGTAAAACGAGTAAAACGAGTAAAACGAGTAAAAGAGCAAAACTAGTAAAACGAGTAAAACGAGTAAAACGAGTAAAACGTGTAAAACGAGTAAAACGAGTAAAACGAGCAAAACTAGTAAAACTAGTAAAACGAGTAAATCGAGTAAACCGAGTAAAACGAGAAAAACTAGTAAAACGAGTATAACGAGTAAAACTAGTAAAACGAGTAAAACGAGTAAAAATAGTAAAACGAGTAAAACGAGTAAAACGAGTAAAACTAGTAAAACGAGTAAAACGAGTAAAACTAGTAAAACGAGTAAAACGAGTAAAACGAGTGAAACGAGTAAAACGAGTAAAACGAGTAAAAGAGCAAAACTAGTAAAACGAGTAAAACGAGTAAAACGAGTAAAACGTGTAAAACGAGTAAAACGAGTAAAACGAGCAAAACTAGTAAAACTAGTAAAACGAGTAAATCGAGTAAACCGAGTAAAACGAGAAAAACTAGTAAAACGAGTATAACGAGTAAAACTAGTAAAACGAGTAAAACGAGTAAAAATAGTAAAACGAGTAAAACGAGTAAAACGAGTAAAACTAGTAAAACGAGTAAAACGAGTAAAACTAGTAAAACGAGTAAAACGAGTAAAACGAGTGAAACGAGTAAAACGAGTAAAACGAGTAAAACGAGCAAAACTAGTAAAACTAGTAAAACGAGTAAATCGAGTAAACCGAGTAAAACGAGTAAAACGAGTAAAACGAGTAAAACGAGCAAAACTAGTAAAACGAGTAAAACGAGTAAAACGAGTAAAACGAGCAAAACGAGTAAAACGAGAAAAACGAGTAAAACGTGTAAAACGAGTAAAACGAGTAAAACGAGTAAAACGAGTAAAACGAGTAAACCGAGTAAAACGAGTTAAACTAGTTAAACGAGTAAAACGAGTAAAACGAGTAAAACGAGTAAAACGAGTAAAACGAGTAAAACGAGTAAAACGGGTAAAACGAGTAAAACGAGTAAAACTAGTAAAACGAGCAAAACTAGTAAAACGAGTAAAACGAGTAAAACGAGTAAAACGAGTAAAACTAGTAAAACGAGTAAAACTAGTAAAACGAGTAAAACGAGTAAAACGAGTAAAACGAGTAAAACGAGTAAAACGAGTAAAACGAGTAAAACGAGTAAAACGAGTAAAACGAGTAAAACGAGTAAAACGAGTAAAACGAGTAAAACGAGTAAAACGAGTAAAACGAGTAAAACGAGCAAAACGAGTAAAACGAGCAAAACGAGTAAAACGAGTAAAACGAGTAAAACGAGTAAAACGAGTAAAACGAGTAAAACGAGTAAAACGAGTAAAACGAGTAAAACGAGTAAAACGAGTAAAACGAGTAAAACTAGTAAAACGAGTAAAACGAGTAAAACGAGTAAAACGAGTAAAACGAGTAAAACGAGTAAAACGAGTGAAACGAGTGAAACGAGTAAAACGAGTGAAACGAGTAAAACGAGTAAAACGAGTAAAACGAGTAAAACGAGTAAGACGAGTAAAACGAGTAAAACGAGTAAAACGAGTAAAACGAGTAAAACGAGTAAAACGAATAAAACGAATAAAACGAATAAAACGAGTAAAACGAGTAAAACGAGTAAAACGAGTAAAACGAGTAAAACGAGTAAAACGAGTAAAACTAGTAAAACGAGTAAAACGAGTAAAACGAGTAAAACGAGTAAAACGAGTAAAACGAGTAAAACGAGTAAAACGAGTAAAACGAGTAAAACGAGTAAAACGAGTAAAACGAGTAAAACGAGTAAAACGAGTAAAACGAGTAAAACGAGTAAAACGAGTAAAACGAGTAAAACGAGTAAAACGAGTAAAACGAGTAAAACGAGTAAAACGAGTAAAACGAGTAAAACGAGTAAAACGAGTAAAACGAGTAAAACGAGTAAAACGAGTTAAACGAGTAAAACGAGTAAAAGGAGTAAAACGAGCAAAACTAGTAAAACGAGTAAAACGATTAAAACGAGTAAAAGAGCAAAACTAGTAAAACGAGTAAAACGAGTGAAACGAGTAAAACGTGTAAAACGAGTAAAACGAGTAAAACTAGTAAAACTAGTAAAACGAGTAAATCGAGTAAACCGAGTAAAACGAGTAAAACTAGTAAAACGAGTATAACGAGTAAAACTAGTAAAACGAGTAAAAATAGTAAAACGAGTAAAACGAGTAAAACGAGTAAAACTAGTAAAACGAGTAAAACGAGTAAAACGAGTAAAACGAGTAAAACTAGTAAAACGAGTAAAACGAGTAAAACGAGTAAAACGAGTAAAACGAGTGAAACGAGTGAAACGAGTAAAACGAGTAAAACGAGTAAAACGAGTAAAACGAGTAAAACGAGTAAAACGAGTAAAACGAGTAAAACGAGTAAAACGAGTAAAACGAGTAAAACGAATAAAACGAATAAAACGAATAAAACGAGTAAAACGAGTAAAACGAGCAAAACGAGTAAATCGAGTAAAACGAGTAAAACGAGTAAAACGGATAAAACGAGTAAAACGAGTAAAACGAGTAAAACGAGTTAAACGAGTAAAACGAGTAAAACGAGTAAAACGAGCAAAACTAGTAAAACGAGTAAAACGAGTAAAACGAGTAAAAGAGCAAAACTAGTAAAACGAGTAAAACGAGTAAAACGAGTAAAACGTGTAAAACGAGTAAAACGAGTAAAACGAGCAAAACTAGTAAAACTAGTAAAACGAGTAAATCGAGTAAACCGAGTAAAACGAGAAAAACTAGTAAAACGAGTATAACGAGTAAAACTAGTAAAACGAGTAAAACGAGTAAAAATAGTAAAACGAGTAAAACGAGTAAAACGAGTAAAACTAGTAAAACGAGTAAAACGAGTAAAACTAGTAAAACGAGTAAAACGAGTAAAACGAGTGAAACGAGTAAAACGAGTAAAACGAGTAAAACGAGCAAAACTAGTAAAACTAGTAAAACGAGTAAATCGAGTAAACCGAGTAAAACGAGTAAAACGAGTAAAACGAGCAAAACGAGTAAAACGAGAAAAACGAGTAAAACGTGTAAAACGAGTAAAACGAGTAAAACGAGTAAAACGAGTAAAACGAGTAAACCGAGTAAAACGAGTTAAACTAGTTAAACGAGTAAAACGAGTAAAACGAGTAAAACGAGTAAAACGAGTAAAACGAGTAAAACGGGTAAAACGAGTAAAACGAGTAAAACTAGTAAAACGAGCAAAACTAGTAAAACGAGTAAAACGAGTAAAACGAGTAAAACGAGTAAAACTAGTAAAACGAGTAAAACGAGAAAAACGAGTAAAACTAGTAAAACGAGTAAAACGAGTAAAACAAGTAAATCGAGTAAAACGAGTAAAAGGAGTAAAACGAGTAAAACGAGCAAAACTAGTAAAACGAGTAAAACGAGTAAAACGAGTAAAACGAGCAAAACGAGTAAAACGAGAAAAACGAGTAAAACGTGTAAAACGAGTAAAACGTGTAAAACGAGTAAAACGAGTAAAACGAGTAAAACGAGTAAAACGAGTAAAACGAGTAAAACGAGTAAAACGAGTAAAACGAGTAAAACGAGTAAAACTAGTAAAACGAGTAAAACGAGTAAAACGAGTAAAACGAGTAAAACGAGTAAAACGAGTAAAACGAGTGAAACGAGTGAAACGAGTAAAACGAGTAAAACGAGTAAAACGAGTAAAACGAGTAAAACGAGTAAAACGAGTAAAACGAGTAAAACGAGTAAAACGAGTAAAACGAATAAAACGAATAAAACGAATAAAACGAGTAAAACGAGTAAAACGAGTAAAACGAGTAAAACGGTAAAACGAGTAAAACGAGTAAAACGAGTAAAACGAGTAAAACGAGTAAAACGAGTAAAACGAGTAAAACGGGTAAAACGAGTAAAACGAGTAAAACGAGTAAAACGAGTTAAACGAGTAAAACGAGTAAAACGAGTAAAACGAGCAAAACTAGTAAAACGAGTAAAACGAGTAAAACTAGTAAAACGAGTAAAACGAGTGAAACGAGTAAAACGTGTAAAACGAGTAAAACGAGTAAAACGAGCAAAACTAGTAAAACTAGTAAAACGAGTAAATCGAGTAAACCGAGTAAAACGAGTAAAACTAGTAAAACGAGTAAAACGAGTAAAACGAGTAAAACGAGTAAAACGGGTAAAACGAGTAAAACGAGTAAAACGAGTAAAACGAGTTAAACGAGTAAAACGAGTAAAACGAGTAAAACGAGCAAAACTAGTAAAACGAGTAAAACGAGTAAAACGAGTAAAAGAGCAAAACTAGTAAAACGAGTAAAACGAGTAAAACGAGTAAAACGTGTAAAACGAGTAAAACGAGTAAAACGAGCAAAACTAGTAAAACTAGTAAAACGAGTAAATCGAGTAAACCGAGTAAAACGAGAAAAACTAGTAAAACGAGTATAACGAGTAAAACTAGTAAAACGAGTAAAACGAGTAAAAATAGTAAAACGAGTAAAACGAGTAAAACGAGTAAAACTAGTAAAACGAGTAAAACGAGTAAAACTAGTAAAACGAGTAAAACGAGTAAAACGAGTGAAACGAGTAAAACGAGTAAAACGAGCAAAACTAGTAAAACTAGTAAAACGAGTAAATCGAGTAAACCGAGTAAAACGAGTACAACTAGTAAAACGAGTATAACGAGTAAAACTAGTAAAACGAGTAAAACGAGTAAAAATAGTAAAACGAGTAAAACGAGTAAAACGAGTAAAACTAGTAAAACGAGTAAAACGAGTAAAACTAGTAAAACGAGTAAAACGAGTAAAACGAGTGAAACGAGTAAAACGAGTAAAACGAGTAAAACGAGTAAAACGAGTAAAACGAGTAAAACGAGTAAAACGAGTAAAACGAGTAAAACGAGTAAAACGAGTAAAACGAGTAAAACGAGTAAAACGAGTAAAACGAGCAAAACTAGTAAAACGAGTAAAACGAGTAAAACGAGTAAAACGAGCGAAACTAGTAAAACGAGCAAAACTAGTAAAACGAGTAAAACGAGTAAAACGAGTAAAACGAGTAAAACTAGTAAAACGAGCAAAACTAGTAAAACGAGTAAAACGAGTAAAACGTGTAAAACGAGTAAAACGAGTAAAACGAGTAAAACGAGTAAAACGAGTAAAACGAGTAAAACGAGTAAAACGAGTAAAACGAGTAAAACGAGTAAAACGAGTAAAACGAGTAAAACGAGTAAAACGAGTAAAACTAGTTAAACTAGTTAAACGAGTAAAACGAGTAAAACGAGTAAAACGAGTAAAACGAGTAAAACGAGTAAAACGAGTAAAACGAGTAAAACGAGTAAAACGAGTAAAACGGGTAAAACGAGTAAAACGAGTAAAACGAGTGAAACGAGTAAAACGAGTAAAACGAGTAAAACGAGTAAAACGAGTAAAACGAGTAAAACGAGTAAAACGAGAAAAACGAGTAAAACGAGTTAAACTAGTTAAACGAGTAAAACGAGTAAAACGAGTAAAACGAGTAAAACGAGTAAAACGAGTAAAACGAGTAAAACGAGTAAAACGAGTAAAACGGGTAAAACGAGTAAAACGAGTAAAACGAGTAAAACGAGCAAAACTAGTAAAACGAGTAAAACGAGTAAAACGAGTAAAACGTGTAAAACGAGTAAAACGAGCAAAACGAGCAAAACTAGTAAAACTAGTAAAACGAGTAAATCGAGTAAACCGAGTAAAACGAGTAAAACTAGTAAAACGACTAAAACGAGTAAAACGAGTAAAACGAGTAAAACGGGTAAAACGAGTAAAACGAGTAAAACGAGTAAAACGAGCAAAACTAGTAAAACGAGTAAAACGAGTAAAACGAGTAAAACGTGTAAAACGAGTAAAACGAGTAAAACGAGTAAAACGAGTAAAACGAGTAAAACGAGTAAAACGAGTAAAACTAGTAAAACGAGTAAAACGAGTAAAACGAGTAAAACGAGTAAAACGAGTAAAACGAGTAAAACGAGTAAAACGAGTAAAACGAGTAAAACGAGTAAAACGAGTAAAACGAGTAAAACGAGTAAAACGAGTAAAACGAGTAAAACGAGTAAAACGAGCAAAACGAGTAAAACGAGCAAAACGAGTAAAACGAGTAAAACGAGTAAAACGAGTAAAACGAGTAAAACGAGTAAAACGAGTAAAACGAGTAAAACGAGTAAAACGAGTAAAACGAGTAAAACTAGTAAAACGAGTAAAACGAGTAAAACGAGTAAAACGAGTAAAACGAGTAAAACGAGTAAAACGAGTGAAACGAGTGAAACGAGTGAAACGAGTAAAACGAGTAAAACGAGTAAAACGAGTAAAACGAGTAAAACGAGTAAAACGAGTAAAACGAGTAAAACGAGTAAAACGAGTAAAACGAGTAAAACGAGTAAAACGAATAAAACGAATAAAACGAATAAAACGAGTAAAACGAGTAAAACGAGTAAAACGAGTAAAACGAGTAAAACGAGTAAAACGAGTAAAACGAGCAAAACTAGTAAAACGAGTAAAACGAGTAAAACGAGTAAAACGAGTAAAACGAGTAAAACGAGTAAAACGAGTAAAACGAGTAAAACGAGTAAAACGAGTAAAACGAGTAAAACGAGTAAAACGAGTAAAACGAGTAAAACGAGTAAAACGAGTAAAACGAGTAAAACGAGTAAAACGAGTAAAACGAGTAAAACGAGTAAAACGAGAAAAACGAGTAAAACTAGTAAAACGAGTAAAACGAGTAAAACAAGTAAATCGAGTAAAACGAGTAAAAGGAGTAAAACGAGTAAAACGAGCAAAACTAGTAAAACGAGTAAAACGAGTAAAACGAGTAAAACGAGTAAAACGAGCAAAACGAGTAAAACGAGAAAAACGAGTAAAACGTGTAAAACGAGTAAAACGAGTAAAACGAGTAAAACGAGTAAAACGAGTAAAACGAGTAAAACGAGTAAAACGAGTAAAACGAGTAAAACGAGTAAAACGAGTAAAACGAGTAAAACGAGTAAAACTAGTAAAACGAGTAAAACGAGTAAAACGAGTAAAACGAGTAAAACGAGTAAAACGAGTAAAACGAGTGAAACGAGTGAAACGAGTAAAACGAGTAAAACGAGTAAAACGAGTAAAACGAGTAAAACGAGTAAAACGAGTAAAACGAGTAAAACGAGTAAAACGAGTAAAACGAGTAAAACGAATAAAACGAATAAAACGAATAAAACGAGTAAAACGAGTAAAACGAGTAAAACGAGTAAAACGAGTAAAACGAGTAAAACGAGTAAAACGAGTAAAACGGGAAAACGAGTAAAACGAGTAAAACGAGTAAAACGAGTTAAACGAGTAAAACGAGTAAAACGAGTAAAACGAGCAAAACTAGTAAAACGAGTAAAACGAGTAAAACGAGTAAAAGAGCAAAACTAGTAAAACGAGTAAAACGAGTGAAACGAGTAAAACGTGTAAAACGAGTAAAACGAGTAAAACGAGCAAAACTAGTAAAACTAGTAAAACGAGTAAATCGAGTAAACCGAGTAAAACGAGTAAAACTAGTAAAACGAGTAAAACGAGTAAAACGAGTAAAACGAGTAAAACGGGTAAAACGAGTAAAACGAGTAAAACGAGTAAAACGAGTTAAACGAGTAAAACGAGTAAAACGAGTAAAACGAGCAAAACTAGTAAAACGAGTAAAACGAGTAAAACGAGTAAAAGAGCAAAACTAGTAAAACGAGTAAAACGAGTAAAACGAGTAAAACGTGTAAAACGAGTAAAACGAGTAAAACGAGCAAAACTAGTAAAACTAGTAAAACGAGTAAATCGAGTAAACCGAGTAAAACGAGAAAAACTAGTAAAACGAGTATAACGAGTAAAACTA
>NW_027488046.1:0-10785 GCF_050908995.1 Andrena cerasifolii | reverse complement strand
AAAATTTTAAAATTTGAAAAAATTAAAAAAAATTAAAAAAAAGATTTTGAAATAAAAAAATAATCCTTTTTAAGAAATTAAAAAAAAATTAGAAAAATTATCAAAAATTTAAAAAAAAAATAAAAAAATTTAAAAATTAAAAAGATAGAAATAATTTTTAAAAAAATAAATATAAAAATTTTAAAATTAAAACAAAATTAAAATAAAAATTTAAAAAAAAATTTAAAAAGTGAAAAAAATTAAAACATAAAGAAATTTTTTTTTAAAAAAATAAAAAACAATTTAAAAATTTAAAAAAAAATTCTAAAAAATTAAAAAAATTAAAAAAATTAAAAAAATAAATATTTTTTTTTAATTTTGTTAAAAAATTGAAACAAATTTAAAAAAAAAAATTTAAAAATTTAAAAAAAATTTTAAAAAATTTAGAAAAATTATCAAAAATTTAAAAAAAATAAAAAAATTAAAAATTAAAAAGATATAAATAATTTTTTAAAAAAATAAATAAAAAAATTTTAAAATTAAAACAAAATTAAAATAAAAATTTTAAAAAAAAAATTTAAAAATTGAAAAAAATTAAAAAACATTTTTGAAATAAAAAATAATACTTTTAAAAAATTTAAAAAAAAATAAAAAAATTTAAAAATTAAAAAGATAGAAATAATTTTAAAAAAAATAAATATAAAAATTTTAAAATTGAAACAAAATTAAAATAAAAATTTAAAAAAAAAATTTAAAAATTTAAAAAAATTAAAACAAAGAAATTTTTTTTTAAAAAAATAAAAAACAATTTAAAAATTTAAAAAAAAATTCTAAAAAATTAAAAAACATTTTTGAAATAAAAAAATAATACTTTTAAAAAATTTTTTAAAAATTTAGAAAAATTTTCAAAAATTAAAAAAAAAATAAAAAAAATTTTAAAATAAAAAAATTTAAAATATAAAAAAAAATTTAAAAATTAAAAAAAGTTTAAATTAAAAAAATAATAATATATAAATAATTTAAAAAAAATAAAAAAAAATTTAAAAATTAAAAAAATTAAAATAAATTTAAAAAAAATTTTAAAATTTGAAAAAATTATAAAAAAATTAAAAAACATTTTTGAAATAAAAAAATAATACTTTTAAAAAAATTAGAAAAAAATTTAGAAAAATTTTCAAAAATAAAAAAAAATAAAAAAAATTTTAAAAATTAAAAAAATTAAAAAAATTAAAAAATAAATATTTTTTTTTAATTTTGTTAAAAAATTGAAACAAATTTTAAAAAAAAAATTTAAAAATTTAAAAAAAATTTTAAAAAATTTAGAAAAATTATCAAAAATTTAAAAAAAATAAAAAAATTAAAAATTAAAAAGATATAAATAATTTTTTAAAAAAATAAATAAAAAAATTTTAAAATTAAAACAAAATTAAAATAAAAATTTTAAAAAAAAAATTTAAAAATTGAAAAAAATTAAAAAACATTTTTGAAATAAAAAATAATACTTTTAAAAAATTTAAAAAAAAATAAAAAAATTTAAAAATTAAAAAGATAGAAATAATTTTTAAAAAAATAAATATAAAAATTTTAAAATTAAAACAAAATTAAAATAAAAATTTAAAAAAAAAATTTAAAAATTGAAAAAAATTAAAACAAAAAGAAATTTTTTTTAAAAAAATAAAAAACAATTTAAAAATTTAAAAAAAATTCTAAAAAATTAAAAAACATTTTTGAAATAAAAAATAATACTTTTAAAAAAATTTTAAAAAATTTAGAAAAAATTTTCAAAAATTAAAAAAAAAATAAAAAAAAATTTAAAATAAAAAAATTTAAAATATAAAAAAAAATTTAAAAATTAAAAAAAAAATTAAATTAAAAAAATAATAATATATAAATAATTTAAAAAAAATAAAAAAAAATTTAAAAATTAAAAAAAATTAAAATAAATTTAAAAAAAATTTTAAAATTTGAAAAAATTAAAAAAAATTAAAAAAAAGATTTTGAAATAAAAAAATAATCCTTTTTAAGAAATTAAAAAAAAATTAGAAAAATTATCAAAAATTTAAAAAAAAAATAAAAAAATTTAAAAATTAAAAAGATAGAAATAATTTTTAAAAAAATAAATATAAAAATTTTAAAATTAAAACAAAATTAAAATAAAAATTTAAAAAAAAAATTTAAAAAGTGAAAAAAATTAAAACATAAAGAAATTTTTTTTTAAAAAAATAAAAAACAATTTAAAAATTTAAAAAAAAAATCTAAAAAATTAAAAAACATTTTTGAAATAAAAAAATAATACTTTTAAAAAAATTTTAAAAAATTTAGAAAAAATTTCAAAAATTAAAAAAAAATAAAAAAATTTTAAAATAAAAAAATATAAAATATAAAAAAAATTTAAAAATTAAAAAAAAGTTTAAATTAAAAAAATAATAATATATAAATAATTTAAAAAAAATAAAAAAAATTTAAAAAATTAAAAAAATTAAAATAAATTTAAAAAAAAATTTTAAAATTTGAAAAAATTAAAAAAAATTAAAAAAAAGATTTTGAAATAAAAAAATAATCCTTTTTAAGAAATTAAAAAAAAATTAGAAAAATTATCAAAAATTTAAAAAAAAATAAAAAAATTTAAAAATTAAAAAGATAGAAATAATTTTTAAAAAAATAAATATAAAAATTTTAAAATTAAAACAAAATTAAAATAAAAATTTAAAAAAAAATTTAAAAAGTGAAAAAAATTAAAACATAAAGAAATTTTTTTTTAAAAAAATAAAAAACAATTTAAAAATTTAAAAAAAAATTCTAAAAAATTAAAAAACATTTTTGAAATAAAAAAATATTCCTTTTAAAAAAATTTTTAAAAATTTAGAAAAATTTTCAAAAATTAAAAAAAAAATAAAAAAAATTTTAAAATAAAAAAATTTAAAATATAAAAAAAAATTTAAAAATTAAAAAAAGTTTAAATTAAAAAAATAATAATATATAAATAATTTAAAAAAAATAAAAAAAATTTAAAAAATTAAAAAAATTAAAATAAATTTTAAAAAAATTTTAAAATTTGAAAAAATTATAAAAAAATTAAAAAACATTTTTGAAATAAAAAAATAATACTTTTAAAAAAATTAGAAAAAAATTTAGAAAAATTTTCAAAAATAAAAAAAAATAAAAAAAATTTTAAAAATTAAAAAAATTAAAAAAATTAAAAAATAAATATTTTTTTTTAATTTTGTTAAAAAATTGAAACAAATTTTAAAAAAAAAATTTAAAAATTTAAAAAAAATTTTAAAAAATTTAGAAAAATTATCAAAAATTTAAAAAAAATAAAAAAATTAAAAATTAAAAAGATATAAATAATTTTTTAAAAAAATAAATAAAAAAATTTTAAAATTAAAACAAAATTAAAATAAAAATTTTAAAAAAAAAATTTAAAAATTGAAAAAAATTAAAAAACATTTTTGAAATAAAAAATAATACTTTTAAAAAATTTAAAAAAAAATAAAAAAATTTAAAAATTAAAAAGATAGAAATAATTTTAAAAAAAATAAATATAAAAATTTTAAAATTGAAACAAAATTAAAATAAAAATTTAAAAAAAAAATTTAAAAATTTAAAAAAATTAAAACAAAGAAATTTTTTTTTAAAAAAATAAAAAACAATTTAAAAATTTAAAAAAAAATTCTAAAAAATTAAAAAACATTTTTGAAATAAAAAAATAATACTTTTAAAAAATTTTTTAAAAATTTAGAAAAATTTTCAAAAATTAAAAAAAAAATAAAAAAAATTTTAAAATAAAAAAATTTAAAATATAAAAAAAAATTTAAAAATTAAAAAAAGTTTAAATTAAAAAAATAATAATATATAAATAATTTAAAAAAAATAAAAAAAAATTTAAAAATTAAAAAAATTAAAATAAATTTAAAAAAAATTTTAAAATTTGAAAAAATTATAAAAAAATTAAAAAACATTTTTGAAATAAAAAAATAATACTTTTAAAAAAATTAGAAAAAAATTTAGAAAAATTTTCAAAAATAAAAAAAAATAAAAAAAATTTTAAAAATTAAAAAAATTAAAAAAATTAAAAAATAAATATTTTTTTTAATTTTGTTAAAAAATTGAAACAAATTTTAAAAAAAAAATTTAAAAATTTAAAAAAAATTTTAAAAAATTTAGAAAAATTATCAAAAATTTAAAAAAAATAAAAAAATTAAAAATTAAAAAGATATAAATAATTTTTTAAAAAAATAAATAAAAAAATTTTAAAATTAAAACAAAATTAAAATAAAAATTTTAAAAAAAAAATTTAAAAATTGAAAAAAATTAAAAAACATTTTTGAAATAAAAAATAATACTTTTAAAAAATTTAAAAAAAAATAAAAAAATTTAAAAATTAAAAAGATAGAAATAATTTTTAAAAAAATAAATATAAAAATTTTAAAATTAAAACAAAATTAAAATAAAAATTTAAAAAAAAAATTTAAAAATTGAAAAAAATTAAAACAAAAAGAAATTTTTTTTAAAAAAATAAAAAACAATTTAAAAATTTAAAAAAAATTCTAAAAAATTAAAAAACATTTTTGAAATAAAAAATAATACTTTTAAAAAAATTTTAAAAAATTTAGAAAAATTTCAAAAATTAAAAAAAAAATAAAAAAAAATTTAAAATAAAAAAATTTAAAATATAAAAAAAAATTTAAAAATTAAAAAAAAAATTAAATTAAAAAAATAATAATATATAAATAATTTAAAAAAAATAAAAAAAAATTTAAAAATTAAAAAAATTAAAATAAATTTAAAAAAAATTTTAAAATTTGAAAAAATTAAAAAAAATTAAAAAAAAGATTTTGAAATAAAAAAATAATCCTTTTTAAGAAATTAAAAAAAAATTAGAAAAATTATCAAAAATTTAAAAAAAAAATAAAAAAATTTAAAAATTAAAAAGATAGAAATAATTTTTAAAAAAATAAATATAAAAATTTTAAAATTAAAACAAAATTAAAATAAAAATTTAAAAAAAAAATTTAAAAAGTGAAAAAAATTAAAACATAAAGAAATTTTTTTTTAAAAAAATAAAAAACAATTTAAAAATTTAAAAAAAAAATCTAAAAAATTAAAAAACATTTTTGAAATAAAAAAATAATACTTTTAAAAAAATTTTAAAAAATTTAGAAAAAATTTCAAAAATTAAAAAAAAATAAAAAAATTTTAAAATAAAAAAATATAAAATATAAAAAAAATTTAAAAATTAAAAAAAAGTTTAAATTAAAAAAATAATAATATATAAATAATTTAAAAAAAATAAAAAAAATTTAAAAAATTAAAAAAATTAAAATAAATTTAAAAAAAATTTTAAAATTTGAAAAAATTAAAAAAAATTAAAAAAAAGATTTTGAAATAAAAAAATAATCCTTTTTAAGAAATTAAAAAAAAATTAGAAAAATTATCAAAAATTTAAAAAAAAAATAAAAAAATTTAAAAATTAAAAAGATAGAAATAATTTTTAAAAAAATAAATATAAAAATTTTAAAATTAAAACAAAATTAAAATAAAAATTTAAAAAAAAAATTTAAAAAGTGAAAAAAATTAAACATAAAGAAATTTTTTTTTAAAAAAATAAAAAACAATTTAAAAATTTAAAAAAAAAATCTAAAAAATTAAAAAACATTTTTGAAATAAAAAAATAATACTTTTAAAAAAATTTTAAAAAATTTAGAAAAAATTTCAAAAATTAAAAAAAAATAAAAAAATTTTAAAATAAAAAATATAAAATATAAAAAAAATTTAAAAATTAAAAAAAAGTTTAAATTAAAAAAATAATAATATATAAATAATTTAAAAAAAATAAAAAAAATTTAAAAAATTAAAAAAATTAAAATAAATTTAAAAAAAAATTTTAAAATTTGAAAAAATTAAAAAAAAATTAAAAAACATTTTTGAAATAAAAAAATAATACTTTTAAAAAAATTAAAAAAAAATTTAGAAAAATTTTCAAAAATAAAAAAAAATAAAAAAAATTTTTAAAATTAAAAAAATTAAAAAAATTAAAAAAATTAAAAATATAGAAAAAAATTAAAAAATAAATAATTTTTTTTTAATTTTGTTAAAAAATTGAAACAAATTTAAAAAAAATTTAAAAAATTTAAAAAAATTAAAAAAAAAATTTAATAAATTAAAAAAAAGATTTTGAAATAAAAAAATAATCCTTTTTAAAAAATTAAAAAAAAGTTAGAAAAATTATCAAAAATTAAAAAAAAAATAAAAAAATTTAAAAATTAAAAAGATAGAAATAATTTTAAAAAAAATAAATATAAAAATTTTAAAATTGAAACAAAATTAAAATAAAAATTTAAAAAAAAAATTTAAAAATTTAAAAAAATTAAAACAAAGAAATTTTTTTTTAAAAAAATAAAAAACAATTTAAAAATTTAAAAAAAAATTCTAAAAAATTAAAAAACATTTTTGAAATAAAAAAATAATACTTTTAAAAAAATTTTTAAAAATTTAGAAAAATTTTCAAAAATTAAAAAAAAAATAAAAAAAATTTTAAAATAAAAAAATTTAAAATATAAAAAAAAATTTAAAAATTAAAAAAAGTTTAAATTAAAAAAATAATAATATATAAATAATTTAAAAAAAATAAAAAAAAATTTAAAAATTAAAAAAATTAAAATAAATTTAAAAAAAATTTTAAAATTTGAAAAAATTATAAAAAAATTAAAAAACATTTTTGAAATAAAAAAATAATACTTTTAAAAAAATTAGAAAAAAATTTAGAAAAATTTTCAAAAATAAAAAAAAATAAAAAAAATTTTAAAAATTAAAAAAATTAAAAAAATTAAAAAATAAATATTTTTTTTTAATTTTGTTAAAAAATTGAAACAAATTTTAAAAAAAAAATTTAAAAATTTAAAAAAAATTTTAAAAAATTTAGAAAAATTATCAAAAATTTAAAAAAAATAAAAAAATTAAAAATTAAAAAGATATAAATAATTTTTTAAAAAAATAAATAAAAAAATTTTAAAATTAAAACAAAATTAAAATAAAAATTTTAAAAAAAAAATTTAAAAATTGAAAAAAATTAAAAAACATTTTTGAAATAAAAAATAATACTTTTAAAAAATTTAAAAAAAAATAAAAAAATTTAAAAATTAAAAAGATAGAAATAATTTTTAAAAAAATAAATATAAAAATTTTAAAATTAAAACAAAATTAAAATAAAAATTTAAAAAAAAAATTTAAAAATTGAAAAAAATTAAAACAAAAAGAAATTTTTTTTAAAAAAATAAAAAACAATTTAAAAATTTAAAAAAAATTCTAAAAAATTAAAAAACATTTTTGAAATAAAAAATAATACTTTTAAAAAAATTTTAAAAAATTTAGAAAAAATTTTCAAAAATTAAAAAAAAAATAAAAAAAAATTTAAAATAAAAAAATTTAAAATATAAAAAAAAATTTAAAAATTAAAAAAAAAATTAAATTAAAAAAATAATAATATATAAATAATTTAAAAAAAATAAAAAAAAATTTAAAAATTAAAAAAAATTAAAATAAATTTAAAAAAAATTTTAAAATTTGAAAAAATTAAAAAAAATTAAAAAAAAGATTTTGAAATAAAAAAATAATCCTTTTTAAGAAATTAAAAAAAAATTAGAAAAATTATCAAAAATTTAAAAAAAAAATAAAAAAATTTAAAAATTAAAAAGATAGAAATAATTTTTAAAAAAATAAATATAAAAATTTTAAAATTAAAACAAAATTAAAATAAAAATTTAAAAAAAAAATTTAAAAAGTGAAAAAAATTAAAACATAAAGAAATTTTTTTTTAAAAAAATAAAAAACAATTTAAAAATTTAAAAAAAAAATCTAAAAAATTAAAAAACATTTTTGAAATAAAAAAATAATACTTTTAAAAAAATTTTAAAAAATTTAGAAAAAATTTCAAAAATTAAAAAAAAATAAAAAAATTTTAAAATAAAAAAATATAAAATATAAAAAAAATTTAAAAATTAAAAAAAAGTTTAAATTAAAAAAATAATAATATATAAATAATTTAAAAAAAATAAAAAAAATTTAAAAAATTAAAAAAATTAAAATAAATTTAAAAAAAAATTTTAAAATTTGAAAAAATTAAAAAAAATTAAAAAAAAGATTTTGAAATAAAAAAATAATCCTTTTTAAGAAATTAAAAAAAAATTAGAAAAATTATCAAAAATTTAAAAAAAAATAAAAAAATTTAAAAATTAAAAAGATAGAAATAATTTTTAAAAAATAAATATAAAAATTTTAAAATTAAAACAAAATTAAAATAAAAATTTAAAAAAAAAATTTAAAAATTTAAAAAAATTAAAACAAAGAAATTTTTTTTTAAAAAAATAAAAAACAATTTAAAAATTTAAAAAAAAATTCTAAAAAATTAAAAAACATTTTTGAAATAAAAAAATAATACTTTTAAAAAATTTTTTAAAAATTTAGAAAAATTTTCAAAAATTAAAAAAAAAATAAAAAAAATTTTAAAATAAAAAAATTTAAAATATAAAAAAAAATTTAAAAATTAAAAAAAGTTTAAATTAAAAAAATAATAATATATAAATAATTTAAAAAAAATAAAAAAAAATTTAAAAATTAAAAAAATTAAAATAAATTTAAAAAAAATTTTAAAATTTGAAAAAATTATAAAAAAATTAAAAAACATTTTTGAAATAAAAAAATAATACTTTTAAAAAAATTAGAAAAAAATTTAGAAAAATTTTCAAAAATAAAAAAAAATAAAAAAAATTTTAAAAATTAAAAAAATTAAAAAAATTAAAAAATAAATATTTTTTTTTAATTTTGTTAAAAAATTGAAACAAATTTTAAAAAAAAAATTTAAAAATTTAAAAAAAATTTAAAAAAATTTAGAAAAATTATCAAAAATTTAAAAAAAATAAAAAAATTAAAAATTAAAAAGATATAAATAATTTTTTAAAAAAATAAATAAAAAAATTTTAAAATTAAAACAAAATTAAAATAAAAATTTTAAAAAAAAAATTTAAAAATTGAAAAAAATTAAAAAACATTTTTGAAATAAAAAATAATACTTTTAAAAAATTTAAAAAAAAATAAAAAAATTTAAAAATTAAAAAGATAGAAATAATTTTTAAAAAAATAAATATAAAAATTTTAAAATTAAAACAAAATTAAAATAAAAATTTAAAAAAAAAATTTAAAAATTGAAAAAAATTAAAACAAAAAGAAATTTTTTTTAAAAAAATAAAAAACAATTTAAAAATTTTAAAAAAATTCTAAAAAATTAAAAAACATTTTTGAAATAAAAAATAATACTTTTAAAAAAATTTTAAAAAATTTAGAAAAATTTTCAAAAATTAAAAAAAAAATAAAAAAAAATTTAAAATAAAAAAATTTAAAATATAAAAAAAAAATTTAAAAATTAAAAAAAAAATTAAATTAAAAAAATAATAATATATAAATAATTTAAAAAAAATAAAAAAAAATTTAAAAATTAAAAAAAATTAAAATAAATTTAAAAAAAATTTTAAAATTTGAAAAAATTAAAAAAAATTAAAAAAAAGATTTTGAAATAAAAAAATAATCCTTTTTAAGAAATTAAAAAAAAATTAGAAAAATTATCAAAAATTTAAAAAAAAAATAAAAAAATTTAAAAATTAAAAAGATAGAAATAATTTTTAAAAAAATAAATATAAAAATTTTAAAATTAAAACAAAATTAAAATAAAAATTTAAAAAAAAAATTTAAAAAGTGAAAAAAATTAAAACATAAAGAAATTTTTTTTTAAAAAAATAAAAAACAATTTAAAAATTTAAAAAAAAAATCTAAAAAATTAAAAAACATTTTTGAAATAAAAAAATAATACTTTTAAAAAAATTTTAAAAAATTTAGAAAAAATTTCAAAAATTAAAAAAAAATAAAAAAATTTTAAAATAAAAAAATATAAAATATAAAAAAAATTTAAAAATTAAAAAAAGTTTAAATTAAAAAAATAATAATATATAAATAATTTAAAAAAAATAAAAAAAATTTAAAAAATTAAAAAAATTAAAATAAATTTAAAAAAAATTTTAAAATTTGAAAAAATTAAAAAAAATTAAAAAAAAGATTTTGAAATAAAAAAATAATCCTTTTTAAGAAATTAAAAAAAAATTAGAAAAATTATCAAAAATTTAAAAAAAAAATAAAAAAATTTAAAAATTAAAAAGATAGAAATAATTTTTAAAAAAATAAATATAAAAATTTTAAAATTAAAACAAAATTAAAATAAAAATTTAAAAAAAAAATTTAAAAAGTGAAAAAAATTAAAACATAAAGAAATTTTTTTTTAAAAAAATAAAAAACAATTTAAAAATTTAAAAAAAAAATCTAAAAAATTAAAAAACATTTTTGAAATAAAAAAATAATACTTTTAAAAAAATTTTAAAAAATTTAGAAAAAATTTCAAAAATTAAAAAAAAATAAAAAAATTTTAAAATAAAAAAATATAAAATATAAAAAAAATTTAAAAATTAAAAAAAAGTTTAAATTAAAAAAATAATAATATATAAATAATTTAAAAAAAATAAAAAAAATTTAAAAAATTAAAAAAATTAAAATAAATTTAAAAAAAAATTTTAAAATTTGAAAAAATTAAAAAAAATTAAAAAAAAGATTTTGAAATAAAAAAATAATCCTTTTTAAGAAATTAAAAAAAAATTAGAAAAATTATCAAAAATTTAAAAAAAAATAAAAAAATTTAAAAATTAAAAAGATAGAAATAATTTTTAAAAAAATAAATATAAAAATTTTAAAATTAAAACAAAA
>NW_027488045.1:0-10794 GCF_050908995.1 Andrena cerasifolii | reverse complement strand
TTTGAAGCCGAAATTTAGTATACCTCTTTCCACTTCATGTTCTCATGATATATTGGCCAAAACTAGGCGAAAATTTCGAGAATGCACAAATTTTGGCTTTGTAACAGGAGAACATGCCGTCGAAAGAGATGGCACAAAGTAACGTATCCGGAGAGCAAATCAATGAGCGAGAAGTGGCGCAGATGTTTCGAGACAGTGACTGTTTAACGAAGAGACGCAGAATTTTCGAACGCCTCTTGAAAGGAATGCGCCTCTTATTAGCAACTTTAAAGCGATGCCTTTGACGCTGAAATTTAGTGTACCTCTTTCCACTTCATGTTCTCCTGATATATTGGCCAAAATCTGGCGAATAATTTCAGAATGCACAAAATTGCGCTTTGTAACAGAAGAACATGCCGTCGAAAGAGATGGCACAAAGGTACATCACCGGAGAGCAAATCATTGAGCGAGAAGTGGCGCAGATGTTTCGAGACAGTGACTGTTTAACGAAGAGACGCAGTATTTTCGAACGCCTCTTGAAAGGCCTCCGCCTCTTATTTGCCACTTTAAGGCGATGCCTTTGACGCTGAAATTTAGTGTACCTCTTTCCACTTCATGTTCTCCTGATATATTGGCCAAAATCTGGCGAATAATTTCAGAATGCACAAAATTGCGCTTTGTAACAGAAGAACATGCCGTCGAAAGAGATGGCACAAAGTAACATCACCGGAGAGCAAATCATTGAGCGAGAAGTGGCGCAGATGTTTCGAGACAGTGACTGTTTAACGAAGAGACGCAGTATTTTAGAACGCCTCTTGAAAGGCCTCCGCCTCTTATTTGCCACTTTAAGGCGATGCCTTTGAAGCTGAAATTTAGTATACCTCTTTCCACTTAATGTTCTCATGATATATTGGCCAAAATCTGGCGAAAATTTTCAGAACGCACAAAATTGCGCTTTGTAACAGGAGAACATGCCGTCGAAAGAGATGGCACAAAGTAACGTCTCCGGAGAGCAAATCAAAGAGCGAGAAGTGGCGCAGATGTTTCGAGACAGTGACTGTTTAACGAAGAGACGCAGAATTTTCGAACGCCTCGTGAAAGGAATGCGCCTCTTATTAGCAACTTTAAAGCGATGCCTTTGACGCTGAAATTTAGTGTACCTCTTTCCACTTCATGTTCTCCTGATATATTGGCCAAAATCTGGCGAATAATTTCAGAATGCACAAAATTGCGCTTTGTAACAGAAGAACATGCCGTCGAAAGAGATGGCACAAAGTAACATCACCGGAGAGCAAATCATTGAGCGAGGAGTGGCGCAGATGTTTCGAGACAGTGACTGTTTAACGAAGAGACGCAGTATTTTCGAACGCCTCTTGAAAGGCCTCCGCCTCTTATTTGCCACTTTAAGGCGATGCCTTTGAAGCTGAAATTTAGTGTACCTCTTTCCACTTCATGTTCTCCTGATATATTGGCCAAAGCTGGCGAAAATTTTCAGAATGCACAAAATTGCGCTTTGTAACAGGAGAACATGCCGTCGAAAGAGATGGCACAAAGTAACGTCTCCGGAGAGCAAATCAAAGAGCGAGAAGTGGCGCAGATGTTTCGAGACAGTGACTGTTTAACGAAGAGACGCAGAATTTTCGAACGCCTCTTGAAAGGCCTCCGCCTCTTATTAGCAACTTTAAGGCGATGCCTTTGATGCTGAAATTTAGTATACCTCATTCCACTTCATGTTCTCCAGATATATTGGCCAAAGCTGGCGAAAATTTTCAGAATGCACAAAACTGCGCTTTGTAACAGGAGAACATGCCGTCGAAAGAGATGGCACAAAGTAACGTATCCGGAGAGCAAATCAATGAGCGAGAAGTGGCGCAGATGTTTCTAGACAGTGACTGTTTAACGAAGAGACGCAGAATTTTCGAACGCCTCTTGAAAGGAATGCGCCTCTTTTGGCAACTTTAAGGCGATGCTTTTGAAGCTGAAATTTAGTATACATCTTTCCACTTCATGTTCTCCTGATATATTGGCCAAAGCTGGCGAAAATTTTCAGAATGCACAAAATTGCGCTTTGTAACAGGAGAACATGCCGTCGAAAGAGATGGCACAAAGTAACGTCTCCGGAGAGAAAATCAATGAGCGAGAAGTGGCGCAGATGTTTCGAGACAGTGACTGTTTAACGAAGAGGCGCAGAATTTTCGAACGCCTCTTGAAAGGAATGCGCCTCATATTAGCAACTCTAAAGCGATGCCTTTGAAGCTGAAATTTAGTGTGCCTCTTTCACTTCATGTTCTCCTGATACATTGGCCAAAATTTGGCGAAAATTTTCAGAACGCACAAAATTGCGCTTTGTAACAGGAGAACATGCCGTCGAATGAGATGGCACAAATTAACGTCTCCGGAGAGCAAACCAATGAGCGAGGAGTGGCGCAGATGTTTCGGGACAGTGACTGTTTAACGAAGAGACGCAGAATTTTCGAACACCTTTTGAAAGGCCTGCGCCTCTGATTTGCAACTTTAAGGCGATGGCTTTGAAGCTGAAATTTAGTGTACCTCATTCCACTTCTTGTTCTTCTGATATATTGGCCTAAGCTGGCGAAAATTTTCAGAATGCACAAAATTGCGCTTTGTAACAAGAGAACACGCTGTCGAAAGAGATGGCTCAAAGTAATGGCTCCGGAGAGCAAATCAAAGAGCGAGAAGTGGCGCAGAAGATTCGAGACAGTGACTGTTTAACGAAGAGACGCAGAATTTTCGAACGCCTCTTGAAAGGAATGCGCCTCTTTTGGCAACTTTAAGGCGATGCCTTTGAAGCTGAAATTTAGTATACCTCTTTCCACTTCATGTTCTCCTGATATATTGGCCAAAGCGGGCGAAAATTTTCAGAATGCACAAAATTGCGCTTTGTAACAGGCGAACACGCTGTCGAAAGAGATGGCTCAAAGTAATGTCTCCGGAGAGCAAATCAAAGAGCGAGAAGTGGCGCAGATGTTTCGAGACAGTGACTGTTTAACGAAGAGACGCAGAATTTTCGAACGCCCCTTGAAAGGAATGCGCCTCTTATTAGCAACTTTAAAGCGATGCCTTTGACGCTGAAATTTAGTGTACCTCTTTCCACTTAATGTTCTCATGATATATTGGCCAAAATCTGGCGAAAATTTTCAGAGCGCACAAAATTGTGCTTCGTAACAGGAGAACATGCCGTCGAAAGAGATGGCACAAAGTAACGTATCCGGAGAGCAAATCAAAGAGCGAGAAGTGGCGCAGATGTTTCGAGACAGTGACTGTTTAACGAAGAGACGCAGAATTTTCGAACACCTTTTGAAAGGCATGCGCCTCTGATTTGCAACTTTAAGGCGATGGCTTTGAAGCTGAAATTTAGTGTACCTCATTCCACTTCTTGTTCTTCTGATATATTGGCCTAAGCTGGCGAAAATTTTCAGAATGCACAAAATTGCGCTTTGTAACAAGAGAACACGCTGTCGAAAGAGATGGCTCAAAGTAATGGCTCCGGAGAGCAAATCAAAGAGCGAGAAGTGGCGCAGAAGATTCGAGACAGTGACTGTTTAACGAAGAGACGCAGAATTTTCGAACGCCTCTTGAAAGGAATGCGCCTCTTTTGGCAACTTTAAGGCGATGCCTTTGAAGCTGAAATTTAGTATACCTCTTTCCACTTCATGTTCTCCTGATATATTGGCCAAAGCTGGCGAAAATTTTCAGAATGCACAAAATTGCGCTTTGTAACAGGAGAACATGCCGTCGAAAGAGATGGCACAAAGTAACGTCTCCGGAGAGAAAATCATTGAGCGAGGAGTGGCGCAGATGTTTCGAGACAGTGACTGTTTAACGAAGAGACGCAGAATTTTCGAACACCTTTTAAAAGGCCTGCGCCTCTGATTTGCAACTTTAAGGCGATGGCTTTGAAGCTGAAATTTAGTGTACCTCATTCCACTTCATGTTCTCCTGATATATTGGCCAAAGCTGGCGAAAATTTTCAGAATGCACAAAATTGCGCTTTGTAACAGGAGAACATGCCGTCGAAAGAGATGGCACAAAGTAACGTCTCCGGAGAGCAAATCAATGAGCGACAAGTGGCGCAGATGTTTCGAGACAGTGACTGTTAAACGAAGAGACGCAGAATTTTCGAACGCCTCTTGAATGGAATGTGCCTCTTATTAGCAACTTTAAAGCGATGCCTTTGAAGCCGAAATTTAGTATACCTCTTTCCACTTCATGTTCTCATGATATATTGGCCAAAACTAGGCGAAAATTTCGAGAATGCACAAATTTTGGCTTTGTAACAGGAGAACATGCCGTCGAAAGAGATGGCACAAAGTAACGTATCCGGAGAGCAAATCAATGAGCGAGAAGTGGCGCAGATGTTTCGAGACAGTGACTGTTTAACGAAGAGACGCAGAATTTTCGAACGCCTCTTGAAAGGAATGCGCCTCTTATTAGCAACTTTAAAGCGATGCCTTTGACGCTGAAATTTAGTGTACCTCTTTCCACTTCATGTTCTCCTGATATATTGGCCAAAATCTGGCGAATAATTTCAGAATGCACAAAATTGCGCTTTGTAACAGAAGAACATGCCGTCGAAAGAGATGGCACAAAGGTACATCACCGGAGAGCAAATCATTGAGCGAGAAGTGGCGCAGATGTTTCGAGACAGTGACTGTTTAACGAAGAGACGCAGTATTTTCGAACGCCTCTTGAAAGGCCTCCGCCTCTTATTTGCCACTTTAAGGCGATGCCTTTGACGCTGAAATTTAGTGTACCTCTTTCCACTTCATGTTCTCCTGATATATTGGCCAAAATCTGGCGAATAATTTCAGAATGCACAAAATTGCGCTTTGTAACAGAAGAACATGCCGTCGAAAGAGATGGCACAAAGTAACATCACCGGAGAGCAAATCATTGAGCGAGAAGTGGCGCAGATGTTTCGAGACAGTGACTGTTTAACGAAGAGACGCAGTATTTTAGAACGCCTCTTGAAAGGCCTCCGCCTCTTATTTGCCACTTTAAGGCGATGCCTTTGAAGCTGAAATTTAGTATACCTCTTTCCACTTAATGTTCTCATGATATATTGGCCAAAATCTGGCGAAAATTTTCAGAACGCACAAAATTGCGCTTTGTAACAGGAGAACATGCCGTCGAAAGAGATGGCACAAAGTAACGTCTCCGGAGAGCAAATCAAAGAGCGAGAAGTGGCGCAGATGTTTCGAGACAGTGACTGTTTAACGAAGAGACGCAGAATTTTCGAACGCCTCGTGAAAGGAATGCGCCTCTTATTAGCAACTTTAAAGCGATGCCTTTGACGCTGAAATTTAGTGTACCTCTTTCCACTTCATGTTCTCCTGATATATTGGCCAAAATCTGGCGAATAATTTCAGAATGCACAAAATTGCGCTTTGTAACAGAAGAACATGCCGTCGAAAGAGATGGCACAAAGTAACATCACCGGAGAGCAAATCATTGAGCGAGGAGTGGCGCAGATGTTTCGAGACAGTGACTGTTTAACGAAGAGACGCAGTATTTTCGAACGCCTCTTGAAAGGCCTCCGCCTCTTATTTGCCACTTTAAGGCGATGCCTTTGAAGCTGAAATTTAGTGTACCTCTTTCCACTTCATGTTCTCCTGATATATTGGCCAAAGCTGGCGAAAATTTTCAGAATGCACAAAATTGCGCTTTGTAACAGGAGAACATGCCGTCGAAAGAGATGGCACAAAGTAACGTCTCCGGAGAGCAAATCAAAGAGCGAGAAGTGGCGCAGATGTTTCGAGACAGTGACTGTTTAACGAAGAGACGCAGAATTTTCGAACGCCTCTTGAAAGGCCTCCGCCTCTTATTAGCAACTTTAAGGCGATGCCTTTGATGCTGAAATTTAGTATACCTCATTCCACTTCATGTTCTCCAGATATATTGGCCAAAGCTGGCGAAAATTTTCAGAATGCACAAAACTGCGCTTTGTAACAGGAGAACATGCCGTCGAAAGAGATGGCACAAAGTAACGTATCCGGAGAGCAAATCAATGAGCGAGAAGTGGCGCAGATGTTTCTAGACAGTGACTGTTTAACGAAGAGACGCAGAATTTTCGAACGCCTCTTGAAAGGAATGCGCCTCTTTTGGCAACTTTAAGGCGATGCTTTTGAAGCTGAAATTTAGTATACATCTTTCCACTTCATGTTCTCCTGATATATTGGCCAAAGCTGGCGAAAATTTTCAGAATGCACAAAATTGCGCTTTGTAACAGGAGAACATGCCGTCGAAAGAGATGGCACAAAGTAACGTCTCCGGAGAGAAAATCAATGAGCGAGAAGTGGCGCAGATGTTTCGAGACAGTGACTGTTTAACGAAGAGGCGCAGAATTTTCGAACGCCTCTTGAAAGGAATGCGCCTCATATTAGCAACTCTAAAGCGATGCCTTTGAAGCTGAAATTTAGTGTGCCTCTTTCACTTCATGTTCTCCTGATACATTGGCCAAAATTTGGCGAAAATTTTCAGAACGCACAAAATTGCGCTTTGTAACAGGAGAACATGCCGTCGAATGAGATGGCACAAATTAACGTCTCCGGAGAGCAAACCAATGAGCGAGGAGTGGCGCAGATGTTTCGGGACAGTGACTGTTTAACGAAGAGACGCAGAATTTTCGAACACCTTTTGAAAGGCCTGCGCCTCTGATTTGCAACTTTAAGGCGATGGCTTTGAAGCTGAAATTTAGTGTACCTCATTCCACTTCTTGTTCTTCTGATATATTGGCCTAAGCTGGCGAAAATTTTCAGAATGCACAAAATTGCGCTTTGTAACAAGAGAACACGCTGTCGAAAGAGATGGCTCAAAGTAATGGCTCCGGAGAGCAAATCAAAGAGCGAGAAGTGGCGCAGAAGATTCGAGACAGTGACTGTTTAACGAAGAGACGCAGAATTTTCGAACGCCTCTTGAAAGGAATGCGCCTCTTTTGGCAACTTTAAGGCGATGCCTTTGAAGCTGAAATTTAGTATACCTCTTTCCACTTCATGTTCTCCTGATATATTGGCCAAAGCGGGCGAAAATTTTCAGAATGCACAAAATTGCGCTTTGTAACAGGCGAACACGCTGTCGAAAGAGATGGCTCAAAGTAATGTCTCCGGAGAGCAAATCAAAGAGCGAGAAGTGGCGCAGATGTTTCGAGACAGTGACTGTTTAACGAAGAGACGCAGAATTTTCGAACGCCCCTTGAAAGGAATGCGCCTCTTATTAGCAACTTTAAAGCGATGCCTTTGACGCTGAAATTTAGTGTACCTCTTTCCACTTAATGTTCTCATGATATATTGGCCAAAATCTGGCGAAAATTTTCAGAGCGCACAAAATTGTGCTTCGTAACAGGAGAACATGCCGTCGAAAGAGATGGCACAAAGTAACGTATCCGGAGAGCAAATCAAAGAGCGAGAAGTGGCGCAGATGTTTCGAGACAGTGACTGTTTAACGAAGAGACGCAGAATTTTCGAACACCTTTTGAAAGGCATGCGCCTCTGATTTGCAACTTTAAGGCGATGGCTTTGAAGCTGAAATTTAGTGTACCTCATTCCACTTCTTGTTCTTCTGATATATTGGCCTAAGCTGGCGAAAATTTTCAGAATGCACAAAATTGCGCTTTGTAACAAGAGAACACGCTGTCGAAAGAGATGGCTCAAAGTAATGGCTCCGGAGAGCAAATCAAAGAGCGAGAAGTGGCGCAGAAGATTCGAGACAGTGACTGTTTAACGAAGAGACGCAGAATTTTCGAACGCCTCTTGAAAGGAATGCGCCTCTTTTGGCAACTTTAAGGCGATGCCTTTGAAGCTGAAATTTAGTATACCTCTTTCCACTTCATGTTCTCCTGATATATTGGCCAAAGCTGGCGAAAATTTTCAGAATGCACAAAATTGCGCTTTGTAACAGGAGAACATGCCGTCGAAAGAGATGGCACAAAGTAACGTCTCCGGAGAGAAAATCATTGAGCGAGGAGTGGCGCAGATGTTTCGAGACAGTGACTGTTTAACGAAGAGACGCAGAATTTTCGAACACCTTTTAAAAGGCCTGCGCCTCTGATTTGCAACTTTAAGGCGATGGCTTTGAAGCTGAAATTTAGTGTACCTCATTCCACTTCATGTTCTCCTGATATATTGGCCAAAGCTGGCGAAAATTTTCAGAATGCACAAAATTGCGCTTTGTAACAGGAGAACATGCCGTCGAAAGAGATGGCACAAAGTAACGTCTCCGGAGAGCAAATCAATGAGCGACAAGTGGCGCAGATGTTTCGAGACAGTGACTGTTAAACGAAGAGACGCAGAATTTTCGAACGCCTCTTGAATGGAATGTGCCTCTTATTAGCAACTTTAAAGCGATGCCTTTGAAGCCGAAATTTAGTATACCTCTTTCCACTTCATGTTCTCATGATATATTGGCCAAAACTAGGCGAAAATTTCGAGAATGCACAAATTTTGGCTTTGTAACAGGAGAACATGCCGTCGAAAGAGATGGCACAAAGTAACGTATCCGGAGAGCAAATCAATGAGCGAGAAGTGGCGCAGATGTTTCGAGACAGTGACTGTTTAACGAAGAGACGCAGAATTTTCGAACGCCTCTTGAAAGGAATGCGCCTCTTATTAGCAACTTTAAAGCGATGCCTTTGACGCTGAAATTTAGTGTACCTCTTTCCACTTCATGTTCTCCTGATATATTGGCCAAAATCTGGCGAATAATTTCAGAATGCACAAAATTGCGCTTTGTAACAGAAGAACATGCCGTCGAAAGAGATGGCACAAAGGTACATCACCGGAGAGCAAATCATTGAGCGAGAAGTGGCGCAGATGTTTCGAGACAGTGACTGTTTAACGAAGAGACGCAGTATTTTCGAACGCCTCTTGAAAGGCCTCCGCCTCTTATTTGCCACTTTAAGGCGATGCCTTTGAAGCTGAAATTTAGTATACCTCTTTCCACTTAATGTTCTCATGATATATTGGCCAAAATCTGGCGAAAATTTCCAGAACGCACAAAATTGCGCTTTGTAACAGGAGAACATGCCGTTGAAAGAGATGGCACAAAGTAACGTCTCCGGAGAGCAAATCAAAGAGCGAGAAGTGGCGCAGATGTTTCGAGACAGTGACTGTTTAACGAAGAGACGCAGAATTTTCAAACGCCTCTTGAAAGGAATGCGCCTCTTATTAGCAACTTTAAAGCGATGCCTTTGACGCTGAAATTTAGTGTACCTCTTTCCACTTCATGTTCTCCTGATATATTGGCCAAAATCTGGCGAATAATTTCAGAATGCACAAAATTGCGCTTTGTAACAGAAGAACATGCCGTCGAAAGAGATGGCACAAAGTAACATCACCGGAGAGCAAATCATTGAGCGAGAAGTGGCGCAGATGTTTCGAGACAGTGACTGTTTAACGAAGAGACGCAGTATTTTCGAACGCCTCTTGAAAGGCCTCCGCCTCTTATTTGCCACTTTAAGGCGATGCCTTTGAAGCTGAAATTTAGTATACCTCTTTCCACTTAATGTTCTCATGATATATTGGCCAAAATCTGGCGAAAATTTTCAGAACGCACAAAATTGCGCTTTGTAACAGGAGAACATGCCGTCGAAAGAGATGGCACAAAGTAACGTCTCCGGAGAGCAAATCAAAGAGCGAGAAGTGGCGCAGATGTTTCGAGACAGTGACTGTTTAACGAAGAGACGCAGAATTTTCGAACGCCTCTTGAAAGGAATGCGCCTCTTATTAGCAACTTTAAAGCGATGCCTTTGACGCTGAAATTTAGTGTACCTCTTTCCACTTCATGTTCTCCTGATATATTGGCCAAAATCTGGCGAATAATTTCAGAATGCACAAAATTGCGCTTTGTAACAGAAGAACATGCCGTCGAAAGAGATGGCACAAAGTAACATCACCGGAGAGCAAATCATTGAGCGAGGAGTGGCGCAGATGTTTCGAGACAGTGACTGTTTAACGAAGAGACGCAGTATTTTCGAACGCCTCTTGAAAGGCCTCCGCCTCTTATTTGCCACTTTAAGGCGATGCCTTTGAAGCTGAAATTTAGTGTACCTCTTTCCACTTCATGTTCTCCTGATATATTGGCCAAAGCTGGCGAAAATTTTCAGAATGCACAAAATTGCGCTTTGTAACAGGAGAACATGCCGTCGAAAGAGATGGCACAAAGTAACGTCTCCGGAGAGCAAATCAAAGAGCGAGAAGTGGCGCAGATGTTTCGAGACAGTGACTGTTTAACGAAGAGACGCAGAATTTTCGAACGCCTCTTGAAAGGCATCCGCCTCTTATTAGCAACTTTAAGGCGATGCCTTTGATGCTGAAATTTAGTGTACCTCATTCCACTTCATGTTCTCCAGATATATTGGCCAAAGCTGGCGAAAATTTTCAGAATGCACAAAACTGCGCTTTGTAACAGGAGAACATGCCGTCGAAAGAGATGGCACAAAGTAACGTATCCGGAGAGCAAATCAATGAGCGAGAAGTGGCGCAGATGTTTCTAGACAGTGACTGTTTAACGAAGAGACGCAGAATTTTCGAACGCCTCTTGAAAGGAATGCGCCTCTTTTGGCAACTTTAAGGCGATGCTTTTGAAGCTGAAATTTAGTATACATCTTTCCACTTCATGTTCTCCTGATATATTGGCCAAAGCTGGCGAAAATTTTCAGAATGCACAAAATTGCGCTTTGTAACAGGAGAACATGCCGTCGAAAGAGATGGCACAAAGTAACGTCTCCGGAGAGAAAATCAATGAGCGAGAAGTGGCGCAGATGTTTCGAGACAGTGACTGTTTAACGAAGAGGCGCAG
>NW_027488044.1:0-10813 GCF_050908995.1 Andrena cerasifolii | reverse complement strand
TCGTTTCACTCGTTTTACTCGTTTCACTCGTTTTACTCGTTTCACTCGTTTTACTCGTTTCACTCGTTTTACTCGTTTCACTCGTTTTACTCGTTTTACTCGTTTTACTCGTTTTACTCGTTTTACTCGTTTTACTCGTTTTAATCGCTTTACTCGTTTTACTCGTTTTACTCGTTTTACTCGTTTTACTCGTTTTACTCGTTTCACTCGTTTTACTCGTTTCACTCGTTTTACTCGTTTCACTCGTTTTACTCGTTTCACTCGTTTTACTCGTTTCACTCGTTTTACTCGTTTCACTCGTTTTACTCGTTTCACTCGTTTTACTCGTTTCACTCGTTTTACTCGTTTCACTCGGTTTACTCGTTTTACTCGTTTTACTCGTTTTACTCGTTTTACTTGTTTTAATCGCTTTACTCGTTTTACTCGTATTACTCGTTTTACTCGTTTTACTCGTTTCACTCGTTTTACTCGTTTCACTCGTTTTACTCGTTTCACTCGTTTTACTCGTTTCACTCGTTTTACTCGTTTCACTCGTTTTACTCGTTTCACTCGTTTTACAAGTTTCACTCGTTTTACTCGTTTTACTCGTTTTACTCGTTTTACTCGTTTTAATCCCTTTACTCGTTTTACTCGATTTACTCGTTTTACTCGTTTTACTCGTTTCACTCGTTTTCATCGCTTTACTCGTTTTACTCGTTTTACTAGTTTTACTCGTTTTACTAGTTTTACTAGTTTTACTAGTTTTACTAGTTTTACTCGTTTTACTCGTTTTACTCGTTTTACTCGTATTACTCGTTTTACTCGTTTTACGCGTTTTACTCGTTTTACTCGTATTATTCGTTTGACTCGTTTTACTCGTTTTACTTGTTTTACTCGTTTTACTCGTTTTACTCGTTTTACTCGTTTTACTCGTTTTACTCGTTTTACTCGTTTTACTCGTTTTACTCGTTTTACTCGTTTTACTCGTTTTACTCGTTTTACTCGTTTTACTCGTTTTACTCGTTTTAATCGCTTTACTCGTTTTACTCGTTTTACTCGTTTTACTCGTTTTACTCGTTTTACTCGTTTTACTCGTTTTAATCGCTTTACTCGTTTTAATCGCTTTACTCGTTTTACTCGTTTTACTCGTTTTACTCGTTTTAATCGCTTTACTCGTTTTACTCATTTTACTCGTTTTACTCGTTTTACTCGTTTTACTCGTTTTACTGGTTTTACTCGTATTACTCGTTTTACTCGTTTTACGCGGTTTACTCGTTTTACTCGTATTACTCGTTTTACTCGTTTTACTCGTTTTACTCGTTTTACTCGTTTTACTCGTTTTACTCGTTTCACTCGTTTTACTCGTTTCACTCGTTTTACTCGTTTCACTCGTTTTACTCGTTTCACTCGTTTTACTCGTTTCACTCGTTTTACTCGTTTCACTCGTTTTACTCGTTTTACTCGTTTCACTCGTTTTACTCGTTTCACTCGTTTTACTCGTTTCACTCGTTTTACTCGTTTTACTCGTTTTACTCGTTTTAATCGCTTTACTCGTTTTAATCGCTTTACTCGTTTTACTCGTATTACTCGTTTTACTCGTTTTACTCGTTTCACTCGTTTTACTCGTTTCACTCGTTTTAATCGCTTTACTCGTTTTACTCGTTTTACTAGTTTTACTCGTTTTACTAGTTTTACTAGTTTTACTAGTTTTACTAGTTTTACTAGTTTTACTAGTTTTACTAGTTTTACTCGTATTACTCGTTTTACTCGTTTTACGCGTTTTACTCGTTTTACTCGTTTTACTCGTATTACTCGTTTTACTCGTTTTACTCGTATTACTCGTTTTACTCGTTTTACGCGGTTTACTCGTTTTACTCGTATTACTCGTTTTACTCGTTTTACTCGTTTTACTCGTTTTACTCGTTTTACTCGTTTTACTCGTTTTACTCGTTTTACTCGTTTTACTCGTTTCACTCGTTTTACTCGTTTTACTCGTTTCACTCGTTTCACTCGTTTTACTCGTTTTACTCGTTTCACTCGTTTTACTCGTTTCACTCGTTTTACTCGTTTTACTCGTTTTACTCGTTTTACTCGTTTTACTCGTTTTACTCGTTTTAATCCCTTTACTCGTTTTACTCGTTTTACTCGTTTCACTCGTTTTAATCGCTTTACTCGTTTTACTCGTTTTACTAGTTTTACTCGTTTTACTAGTTTTACTAGTTTTACTAGTTTTACTAGTTTTACTAGTTTTACTAGTTTTACTAGTTTTACTAGTTTTACTCGTTTTAATCGCTTTACTCGTTTTAATCGCTTTACTCGTTTTACTCGTTTTACTCGTTTTACTCGTTTTACTCGTATTACTCGTTTTACTCGTTTTACTCGTTTTACTCGTTTTACTCGTTTTACTCGTTTTACTCGTTTTACTCGTTTTACTCGTTTTACTCGTTTTACTCGTTTTACTCGTTTTACTCGTTTTACTCGTTTTAATCGCTTTACTCGTTTTAATCGCTTTACTCGTTTTACTCGTTTTACTCGTTTTACTCGTTTTACTCGTTTTACGCGTTTTACTCGTTTTACTCGTATTACTCGTTTTACTCGTTTTACTCGTTTTACCCGTTTCACTCGTTTTACTCGTTTCACTCGTTTTACTCGTTTCACTCGTTTTACTCGTTTCACTCGTTTTACTCGTTTCACTCGTTTTACTCGTTTCACTCGTTTTACTCGTTTCACTCGTTTTACTCGTTTCACTCGTTTTACTCGTTTCACTCGTTTTACTCGTTTCACTCGTTTTACTCGTTTCACTCGTTTTACTCGTTTCACTCGTTTTACTCGTTTCACTCGTTTTACTCGTTTCACTCGTTTTACTCGTTTCACTCGTTTTACTCGTTTCACTCGTTTTACTCGTTTCACTCGTTTTACTCGTTTCACTCGTTTTACTCGTTTCACTCGTTTTACTCGTTTTACTCGTTTTACTCGTTTTACTCGTTTTACTCGTTTTACTCGTTTTAATCGCTTTACTCGTTTTACTCGTTTTACTCGTTTTACTCGTTTTACTCGTTTTACTCGTTTTACTCGTTTTACTCGTTTTACTCGTTTTACTCGTTTTAATCGCTTTACTCGTTTTAATCGCTTTACTCGTTTTACTCGTTTTACTCGTTTTACTCGTTTTAATCGCTTTACTCGTTTTACTCGTTTTACTCGTTTTACTCGTTTTACTCGTTTTACTCGTTTTACTCGTATTACTCGTTTTACTCGTTTTACGCGGTTTACTCGTTTTACTCGTATTACTCGTTTTACTCGTTTTACTCGTTTTACTCGTTTTACTCGTTTTACTCGTTTTACTCGTTTTACTCGTTTCACTCGTTTTACTCGTTTTACTCGTTTTACTCGTTTCACTCGTTTTACTCGTTTCACTCGTTTTACTCGTTTTACGCGGTTTACTCGTTTTACTCGTATTACTCGTTTTACTCGTTTTACTCGTTTTACTCGTTTTACTCGTTTTACTCGTTTTACTCGTTTTACTCGTTTTACTAGTTTTACTCGTTTTACTCGTTTTACTCGTTTTACTCGTATTACTCGTTTTACTCGTTTTACTCGTTTTACTCGTTTTACTCGTTTCACTCGTTTTACTCGTTTCACTCGTTTTACTCGTTTCACTCGTTTTACTCGTTTCACTCGTTTTACTCGTTTCACTCGTTTTACTCGTTTCACTCGTTTTACTCGTTTCACTCGTTTTACCCGTTTCACTCGTTTTACTCGTTTCACTCGTCTTACTCGTTTCACTCGTTTTACTCGTTTCACTCGTTTTACTCGTTTCACTCGTTTTACTCGTTTCACTCGTTTTACTCGTTTCACTCGTTTTACTCGTTTCACTCGTTTTACTCGTTTTACTCGTTTTACTCGTTTTACTCGTTTTACTCGTTTCACTCGTTTTACTCGTTTTACTCGTTTCACTCGTTTTACTCGTTTTACTCGTTTTACTCGTTTTACTCGTTTTACTCGTTTTACTCGTTTTAATCGCTTTACTCGTTTTACTCGTTTTACTCGTTTTACTCGTTTTACTCGTTTTACTCGTTTTAATCGCTTTACTCGCTTTACTCGTTTTACTCGTTTTACTCGTTTTACTAGTTTTACTAGTTTTACTAGTTTTACTAGTTTTACTCGTTTTACTCGTTTTACTCGTATTACTCGTTTTACGCGGTTTACTCGTTTTACTCGTATTACTCGTTTTACTCGTTTTACTCGTTTTACTCGTTTTACTCGTTTCACTCGTTTTACTCGTTTCACTCGTTTTACTCGTTTTACTCGTATTACTCGTTTTACTCGTTTTACTCGTTTTACTCGTATTACTCGTTTTACTCGTTTTACTCGTTTTACTCGTATTACTCGTTTTACTCGTTTTACTCGTTTTACTCGTTTTACTCGTTTCACTCGTTTTACTCGTTTCACTCGTTTTACTCGTTTCACTCGTTTTACTCGTTTCACTCGTTTTACTCGTTTCACTCGTTTTACTCGTTTCACTCGTTTTACTCGTTTCACTCGTTTTACTCGTTTCACTCGTTTTACTCGTTTCACTCGTTTTACTCGTTTCACTCGTTTTAATCGCTTTACTCGTTTTAATCGCTTTACTCGTTTTACTCGTTTTACTCGTTTTACTCGTTTTACGCGTTTTACTCGTTTTACTCGTATTACTCGTTTTACTCGTTTTACTCGTTTCACTCGTTTTACTCGTTTCACTCGTTTTACTCGTTTCACTCGTTTTACTCGTTTTACTCGTATTACTCGTTTTACTCGTTTTACTCGTTTTACTCGTATTACTCGTTTTACTCGTTTTACTCGTATTACTCGTTTTACTCGTTTTACTCGTTTTACTCGTTTCACTCGTTTTACTCGTTTCACTCGTTTTACTCGTTTCACTCGTTTTACTCGTTTCACTCGTTTTACTCGTTTCACTCGTTTTACTCGTTTCACTCGTTTTACTCGTTTCACTCGTTTTACTCGTTTCACTCGTTTTACTCGTTTCACTCGTTTTACTCGTTTCACTCGTTTTACTCGTTTCACTCGTTTTACCCGTTTCACTCGTTTTACTCGTTTCACTCGTCTTACTCGTTTCACTCGTTTTACTCGTTTCACTCGTTTTACTCGTTTCACTCGTTTTACTCGTTTCACTCGTTTTACTCGTTTCACTCGTTTTACTCGTTTCACTCGTTTTACTCGTTTTACTCGTTTTACTCGTTTCACTCGTTTTACTCGTTTTACTCGTTTCACTCGTTTTACTCGTTTTACTCGTTTTACTCGTTTTACTCGTTTTACTCGTTTTAATCGCTTTACTCGTTTTACTCGTTTTACTCGTTTTACTCGTTTTACTCGTTTTAATCGCTTTACTCGCTTTACTCGTTTTACTCGTTTTACTCGTTTTACTCGTTTTACTAGTTTTACTAGTTTTACTAGTTTTACTAGTTTTACTCGTTTTACTCGTTTTACTCGTATTACTCGTTTTACGCGGTTTACTCGTTTTACTCGTATTACTCGTTTTACTCGTTTTACTCGTTTTACTCGTTTTACTCGTTTCACTCGTTTTACTCGTTTCACTCGTTTTACTCGTTTCACTCGTATTACTCGTTTTACTCGTATTACTCGTTTTACTCGTTTTACTCGTATTACTCGTTTTACTCGTTTTACTCGTTTTACTCGTTTTACTCGTTTCACTCGTTTTACTCGTTTCACTCGTTTTACTCGTTTCACTCGTTTTACTCGTTTCACTCGTTTTACTCGTTTCACTCGTTTTACTCGTTTCACTCGTTTTACTCGTTTCACTCGTTTTAATCGCTTTACTCGTTTTAATCGCTTTACTCGTTTTACTCGTTTTACTCGTTTTACTCGTTTTACGCGTTTTACTCGTTTTACTCGTATTACTCGTTTTACTCGTTTTACTCGTTTCACTCGTTTTACTCGTTTCACTCGTTTTACTCGTTTCACTCGTTTTACTCGTTTTACTCGTATTACTCGTTTTACTCGTATTACTCGTTTTACTCGTTTTACTCGTTTTACTCGTATTACTCGTTTTACTCGTTTTACTCGTTTTACTCGTTTTACTCGTTTTACTCGTTTTACTCGTATTACTCGTTTTACTCGTTTTGCTCGTTTTACTCGTTTTACTAGTTTTACTAGTTTTGCTCGTTTTACTCGTTTTACTCGTTTTACTCGTATTACTCGTTTTACTCGTTTTACTCGTTTTACTCGTTTTACTCGTTTTACTCGTTTTACTCGTTTTACTCGTTTTACTCGTTTTACTCGTTTTACTCGTTTTACTCGTTTTACTCGTTTTACTCGTTTTACTCGTTTTACTCGTTTTACTCGTTTTACTCGTTTTACTCGTTTTACTCGTTTTACTCGTTTTACTCGTTTTACTCGTTTTACTCGTTTTACTCGTTTTACTCGTTTTACTCGTTTTACTCGTTTTACTCGTTTTACTCGTTTTACTCGTTTTACTAGTTTTGCTCGTTTTACTCGTTTTACTCGTTTTACTCGTTTTACTAGTTTTGCTCGTTTTACTCGTTTTACTCGTTTTACTCGTTTTACTCGTTTTACTCGTTTTACTCGTTTTACTCGTATTACTCGTTTTACTCGTTTTACTAGTTTTACACGTTTTGCTCGTTTTACTCGTTTTACTCGTTTTACTCGTTTTACTCGTTTTACTCGTTTTACTCGTTTTACTAGTTTTACTCGTTTTACTCGTTTTACTCGTTTTACTCGTTTTACTCGTTTTACTCGTTTTACTCGTTTTACTCGTTTTACTCGTTTTACTCGTTTTACTCGTTTTACTCGTTTTACTCGTTTTACTCGTTTTACTCGTTTTACTCGTTTTACTCGTTTTACTCGTTTTGCTCGTTTTGCTCGTTTTACTCGTTTTACTCGCTTTACTCGTTTTACTCGTTTTACTCGTTTTACTCGTTTTACTCGTTTTGCTCGTTTTACTCGTTTTACTCGTTTTACTCGTTTTACTCGTTTTACTCGTTTTACTCGTTTTACTAGTTTTGCTCGTTTTGCTCGTTTTACTCGTTTTACTCGTTTTACTCGTTTTACTCGTTTTACTCGTTTTACTCGTTTTACTAGTTTTACTAGTTTTACTAGTTTTACTAGTTTTGCTCGTTTTGCTCGTTTTACTCGTTTTACTCGATTTACTCGTTTTACTCGTTTTACTCGTTTTACTCGTTTTACTCGTTTTCCTCGTTTTACTAGTTTTGCTCGTTTTGCTCGTTTTACTCGTTTTACTCGTTTTACTAGTTTTACTAGTTTTGCTCGTTTTACTCGTTTTACTCGTTTTACTCGATTTACTCGATTTACTCGTTTTACTCGTTTTACTCGTTTTACTCGTTTTACTCGTTTTACTCGTTTTACTCGTTTTACTCGTTTTACTCGTTTTACTCGTTTTACTCGTTTTACTCGTTTTACTCGTTTTACTCGTTTTACTCGTTTTACTCGTTTTACTCGTTTTACTCGTTTTACTCGTTTTACTCGTTTTACTCGTTTTACTCGTTTTACTCGTTTTACTCGTTTTACTCGTTTTACTCGTTTTGCTCGTTTTACTCGTTTTACTCGTTTTACTCGTTTTACTAGTTTTACTCGTTTTACTCGTTTTACTCGTTTTACTCGTTTTACTCGTTTTACTCGTTTTACTCGTTTTACTCGTTTTACTCGTTTTACTCGTTTTACTCGTTTTACTCGTTTTACTCGTTTTACTCGTTTTACTCGTTTTACTCGTTTTACTCGTTTTACTCGTTTTACTCGTTTTACTCGTTTTACTCGTTTTACTCGTTTTACTCGTTTTACTAGTTTTACTCGTTTTACTCGTTTTACTCGTTTTACTCGTTTTACTCGTTTTACTCGTTTTACTCGTTTTACTCGTTTTACTCGTTTTACTCGTTTTACTCGTTTTACTCGTTTTACTCGTTTTACTCGTTTTACTCGTTTTACTCGTTTTACTCGTTTTACTCGTTTTGCTCGTTTTGCTCGTTTTACTCGTTTTACTCGTTTTACTAGTTTTGCTCGTTTTGCTCGTTTTACTCGTTTTACTCGTTTTACTAGTTTTACTAGTTTTACTAGTTTTGCTCGTTTTACTCGTTTTACTCGATTTACTCGATTTACTCGTTTTACTCGTTTTACTCGTTTTACTCGTTTTACTCGTTTTACTCGTTTTACTCGTTTTACTCGTTTTACTCGTTTTACTCGTTTTACTCGTTTTACTCGTTTTACTCGTTTTACTCGTTTTACTCGTTTTACTCGTTTTACTCGTTTTACTAGTTTTGCTCGTTTTACTCGTTTTACTCGTTTTACTCGTTTTACTCGTTTTACTAGTTTTGCTCGTTTTACTCGTTTTACTCGTTTTACTCGTTTTACTCGTTTTACTCGTTTTGCTCGTTTTGCTCGTTTTGCTCGTTTTACTCGTTTTACTCGATTTACTCGTTTTACTCGTTTTACTCATTTTACTCGTTTTACTCGATTTACTCGTTTTACTCGTTTTACACGATTTACTCGTTTTACTCGTTTTACTCGTTTTACTCGTTTTACTAGTTTTGCTCGTTTTACTCGTTTTACTCGTTTTACTCGTATTACTCGTTTTACTCGTTTTACTAGTTTTACTCGTTTTACTCGTTTTACTCGTTTTACTAGTTTTGCTCGTTTTACTCGTTTTACTCGTATTACTCGTTTTACTCGTTTTACTAGTTTTACACGTTTTACTCGTTTACCCGTTTTACTCGTTTTACTCGTTTTACTCGTTTTACTCGTTTTACTCGTTTTACTCGTTTTACTCGTTTTACTCGTTTTACTCGTTTTACTAGTTTTGCTCGTTTTGCTCGTTTTACTCGTTTTACTCGTTTTACTAGTTTTACTAGTTTTGCTCGATTTACTCGTTTTACTCGTTTTACTCGTATTACTCGTTTTACTCGTTTTACTCGTTTTACTCGTTTTACTCGTTTTACTCGTTTTACTCGTTTTACTCGTTTTACTCGTTTTACTCGTTTTACTCGTTTTACTCGTTTTACTAGTTTTGCTCGTTTTACTCGTTTTACTCGTTTTACTCGTATTACTCGTTTTACTCGTTTTACTAGTTTTACTCGTTTTACTCGTTTTACTCGTTTTACTAGTTTTGCTCGTTTTACTCGTTTTACTCGTTTTACTCGTATTACTCGTTTTACTCGTTTTACTAGTTTTACACGTTTTACTCGTTTACCCGTTTTACTCGTTTTACTCGTTTTACTCGTTTTACTCGTTTTACTCGTTTTACTCGTTTTACTCGTTTTACTCGTTTTACTCGTTTTACTCGTTTTACTAGTTTTGCTCGTTTTGCTCGTTTTACTCGTTTTACTCGTTTTACTAGTTTTACTAGTTTTGCTCGATTTACTCGTTTTACTCGTTTTACTCGTATTACTCGTTTTACTCGTTTTACTCGTTTTACTCGTATTACTCGTTTTACTCGTTTTACTCGTTTTACTCGTTTTACTCGTTTTACTCGTTTTACTCGTATTACTCGTTTTACTCGTTTTGCTCGTTTTACTCGTTTTACTCGTTTTACTCGTTTTACTCGTTTTACTCGTTTTACTCGTTTTACTCGTTTTACTCGTTTTACTCGTTTTACTCGTTTTACTCGTTTTACTCGTTTTACTCGTTTTACTAGTTTTGCTCGTTTTACTCGTTTTACTCGTTTTACTCGTTTTACTCGTTTTACTAGTTTTGCTCGTTTTACTCGTTTTACTCGTTTTACTCGTTTTACTCGTTTTACTCGTTTTGCTCGTTTTGCTCGTTTTGCTCGTTTTACTCGTTTTACTCGATTTACTCGTTTTACTCGTTTTACTCATTTTACTCGTTTTACTCGATTTACTCGTTTTACTCGTTTTACACGATTTACTCGTTTTACTCGTTTTACTCGTTTTACTCGTTTTACTAGTTTTGCTCGTTTTACTCGTTTTACTCGTTTTACTCGTATTACTCGTTTTACTCGTTTTACTAGTTTTACTCGTTTTACTCGTTTTACTCGTTTTACTAGTTTTGCTCGTTTTACTCGTTTTACTCGTTTTACTCGTATTACTCGTTTTACTCGTTTTACTAGTTTTACACGTTTTACTCGTTTACCCGTTTTACTCGTTTTACTCGTTTTACTCGTTTTACTCGTTTTACTCGTTTTACTCGTTTTACTCGTTTTACTCGTTTTACTCGTTTTACTAGTTTTGCTCGTTTTGCTCGTTTTACTCGTTTTACTCGTTTTACTAGTTTTACTAGTTTTGCTCGATTTACTCGTTTTACTCGTTTTACTCGTATTACTCGTTTTACTCGTTTTACTCGTTTTACTCGTTTTACTCGTTTTACTCGTTTTACTCGTTTTACTCGTTTTACTCGTTTTACTCGTTTTACTCGTTTTACTCGTTTTACTAGTTTTGCTCGTTTTACTCGTTTTACTCGTTTTACTCGTATTACTCGTTTTACTCGTTTTACTAGTTTTACTCGTTTTACTCGTTTTACTCGTTTTACTAGTTTTGCTCGTTTTACTCGTTTTACTCGTTTTACTCGTATTACTCGTTTTACTCGTTTTACTAGTTTTACACGTTTTACTCGTTTACCCGTTTTACTCGTTTTACTCGTTTTACTCGTTTTACTCGTTTTACTCGTTTTACTCGTTTTACTCGTTTTACTCGTTTTACTCGTTTTACTCGTTTTACTAGTTTTGCTCGTTTGCTCGTTTTACTCGTTTTACTCGTTTTACTAGTTTTACTAGTTTTGCTCGATTTACTCGTTTTACTCGTTTTACTCGTATTACTCGTTTTACTCGTTTTAC